>NC_082400.1:995000-1290000 GCF_031168955.1 Gadus macrocephalus
TAGAAAATAAAGGCAAAGTTAAATGTATTTAAGATTTAGCAGAAAGCTATAGCAAACATAAAAGTCTTCAGTCTTGTTTTAAAGGTGCTCAGAGTTGGGGCAAGTCTTAAATCCTCTGGGAGTTTATTCCAGCTATTTGTTGCATAGTAACTAAATCCTGCTTTCCCATGTTTTGTGTTTACTCTGGGGATAATTAACAGATTGGTCTCAGAGGATCTTAGTGGTCTAGAAGGCTGATGTAGTGGAAGCATATCAGTTAAATATTTTGGGCCTAAACCATGTAGGGATTTATAGGTTAGCAACATGATTTTAAAGTCAATTCTCTGACCTACAGGAAGCCAATGTAACGATTTCAGAATTGGTGTAATATGATCAAATTTTTTGGTCTTTGTTAGAACTCTAGCAGCAGCATTCTGAACAAGCTGAAGCTTCCTCAGAGTTTGTTTTGGGAGACCTGTAAGGAGACCATTGCAGTAATCAAGCTTACTAGTGATAAAGGCATGTACAAGTTTTTGTAAGTCTTCGGTGGACATGAGCCCTCTAAGTCTTGCTAAATTTTTAAGGTGATAATATGCCGATTTTGTAACTGATTTGATGTGACTGTCGAAATGTAAATCTGAATCCATGATAACCCCTAGATTTCTGGCTTTGATTGAGGTTTTCAGGGACAGAGAGTGAAGGTGTTCGGTTACTTTAAGCCTTTCCGTTTTAGAACCAAATACAATTATCTCTGTTTTGTCCTCATTTAGTTGAAGGAAATTTCGGCACATCCATTCTTTCACTTGCTCAATGCACTGGCACAGCAGATCTATGGGCCGATAGTCATTTGGTGATTGCGATACATAGATTTGCGTGTCATCAGCATAGCAATGATGGTCAATATTGTTATTTTGCATGATTTGCCCTAGTGGGAGCATGTAGATGTTGAATAAAGAGGGTCCTAAGATCGAACCTTGTGGGACTCCACATGTCACGTTGGTTGATTCTGATACAAAGTCGCCAATGGAAACAAAGTAGTTCCTATTTTGTAGGTAGGACCTGAACCAATTTAAGACGGTGCCTGAAAGCCCCACCCAGTTTTCTAACCTGTCCAGAAGTAATGTATGGTCTACAGTGTCTAATGCAGCACTGAGGTCAAGTAGCATTAGTATTGAGATTTTGCCAGAGTCTGTGTTAAGACGGATGTCATTTACAACTTTAATAAGGGCGGTCTCCGTGCTGTGCAGGGGTCGAAATCCTGATTGGAAGGTGTCATAGCAACCAGTTGATGCCAGGAAGTGATTAAGTTGCTGGAGGACAACTTTCTCAATGATTTTACTCATGAAGGGTAGATTTGATATTGGTCTGTAGTTGTTAATAACAGAGGCATCTAGGCGCCGCTTTTTTAAAAGGGGTTTAATAACTGCAGTTTTCAAAGCTTTTGGGAAATTGCCTGACTGGAGAGAGTTGTTAACTATCTGCAATATGTCTGCTGCTAGGCAGTCGAAAACATTCTTAAAGAGGTTGGTAGGTATAGTATCAAGGCAACAGGTGGATGTCTTTAGTTGTGTCACAGTTTCCACAAGATTTTGAGAGTCTATAACATTAAAGCATGCCATCCTTGCCACGTTATTTTTGCCTGAACAGGGTGGTAGTCCAACATTTTTGTTTGAAGTGGAGATATTGATGGCGCGTCTGATACCTTCAATTTTATCAGTATAAAAAGCTGCAAACTCATTGCATTTCTGCGTGGAATGGAGATCAGGTGGAATTTGTGTTGGGGGGTTGGTCAGTCTGTCAACAGTTGCAAATAGGGTTTTTGCATTATTAGTGTTGGTTTTAATGATATTGGAGAAAAATGTTTCTCTAGCATTTTTTAAGTCTAAATTGTAGGCACGGAGGCTCTCTTTATAGATATCATGGTGAATATGAAGTTTTGTTTTACGCCAGATGCGTTCAACCTTCCTGCATTCTTTTTTCTGTGCTGTTACAGAAGCAGCTTTTCTCCAGGGTGCCTTTTGCTTTCCAGAAATCGTTTTAACCTTATAAGGTGCAATGACTTTCAAAATTTTCAAATTAAAGTTTTCTACAAGATCATCAGCAGAACATGGGTTTAGAGGTGGTAGCAAGGAGATGGCCTTTTTAAAAAGTACATTAGAATCTTCATTGATATACCGTTTTTTGACAGTGTTTGATTTTGTCTGTATGTCGGGAATAAAAGATATGTTAAAGAAAACACAAAAGTGGTCAGACAAGGAAGGATCAGTCACAGAGAGATCAGAAACATTGAGGCCCTTTGTGATAACCAGGTCTAGAGTGTGCCCCTTACAATGAGTAGCCTCTTTCACATGTTGAGACAGTTCAAATGTGTCCAAAATGGTAAAAAGTTTTTTTGCACACTTGTCATTCAAATCATCAGTATGAAAATTGAAGTCACCAGTTATAACTAGACAGTCAAATTCTGTGGAGATGCTAGACATTAATTCCGTGAAGTCATCGAAAAAATTTGCAGAATATGTGGGTGGCCTGTAAATAATTAATAGGAGAACTCTGGGGGAGCATTTCAATACAGCACAAAGGTATTCGAACGATGGAAAATCACCAAATAACATCTGTTTCCCCTGAAATACATTTTTAAATATAGCAGCAACCCCTCCACCTCTTTTTCCAGATCTACATCTACAAAAGTTATAGTCGGGAGGAGCTGTCTCTATCAGAACGGTTGCACTGTTATTTTGTTCCAGCCATGTTTCAGTTAAAAACATAAAATCCAGTTTAGAAGTGTTAATAAAATCATTAACTAAAAATGATTTGTTATTAAGAGACCTCACATTAAGTAGAGCCATCCTGATGGTGCTGTTGATAGGCTTTAAGGTTGTTTTTGGTTTGGAGGCAATAGATATGAGATTTGTAAGGTTAGCAGTGTGTCTAAGTTTCCCTTTGTTTACTCTCTTAGTGGTTACAGCATGAATGCGAAAGTTGCCCTGCTTTGACGTAAGCAACCTTGGGTTCAGCAGATTATGTGAAACTTCCTTTATACTGTGTCTACGGCTGAACCCTTTTTTGTCTCAGTAATACTCAGGACTACTATCAGTACGGTGGTGGGAGGGGGGCGCCATCCTCCTGGGTGTTAGCAGCCTGCGGCCATGACGTGGCGATGCTATCATTGACACAGATGCAAGTTTGATGCCAGCATATTCCTGTTTCTTAAATTCGGCTGGAAAATCGCAAAGGGAGACATCGGAGACTCTATCCCAGCTGGAGTTGTTGTTGTGGCTATGGGAGAGATGAGGCTGGAGGTCATCGTCGATGGGGGAATGCAGAGGAGGGGGCCGTTCCTCGCCAAGCCAGCATCAGCGATGGGGGAGGGCACAGTGTTGATGGCGTCGGGCGGGCTGTTGTCTCTCTTCAAGGTCTGTGGGCTGTCTGCTATCTGTGTGTCAGATAGTGGCAGAGTAGTTGTGTGGGGGAGGCTGTAGTCTCGCTTCTCAACCTGTGCTCTGATTGTGGCCTGTGCGTCAGACCATGGCAAGATTGTGGCCTGTGCGTAAAGCGAGAAGAGAAGATTGTCCCTCAACAGTTTTGAGCCTAACCTGTTTGGGTGTAGGCCATCTGCTCTGAAAAGATATTTGCGCCCCCAGAATAAGTTGAAATTGTCAATAAAGTCCCTTCCTCTTTCATTGCAGACTCTGGAAAGCCATGTATTCAGTGCAAGTAGACGACTGAATCTGTTTATTCCCCTGTCAACTGTTGGTATGGGTCCACTGATGAAAGACTTGATGTGTATTTTGTCCAGTGTATCCAATAGATCAGTGTAATCCCTCTTCAGAAGTTCTGACTGTTCTCTTTGAATATCATTAAATCCTGCATGCACAATAATCTGTGAGATTTTGGGGTTTTCCAATATGATTTTGGCTAGTTCATGGTTGACATCACTAACCATTCCATATGGGAAGATGCATGTTTTGATCTTCTTACCGGTTATATCCTTGATAGTTGAGTCTCCTATAATCAGAGTGTCTGGTTCATCTGTCTCTGAGATGGGCCCTTGTTGGACGGTGGCAGACACATGCGCAGCCCGCCTCCGTGGCGACTGGTTGTTCCGTCTCTTTCCGCACTGTCCGTCCGGACGCATCTCGGGGCTCAGGGGTGCATCGGTGGCAGGCGCGTTCTTGGACTCTTGAAGTGGCAGGAACCGGTTCTTCAGTGGCAGGGTTGACGGGCTAATCCGGCTGATACATGTAACTTTAGCTTTGGGTAGCTTATTATTTGGCGTTGAGTGAACTTGTTGATTCACTTTGGTATGTTGCTTTGGTTTAGCGCCGACTCTGTGCCAGTGAGACGCAGCTGGAACTGTCACTCTCTGGTCCAGCTTCGGGAAGGATACAGTGTAGCTTTGGTCATCTTGCTGTATCTGAGTGAGCTCAGCAAACTCACCCATCGGCACTGTATCCTGTAGGAGTCCTTTGCATTTTTCTACTGCTGCTAGTCTCGTTTCAATTAAAGCCAATGTCTTTTCCAGTTTGGCGCAGTCTGTGCATTTCCCAGTCTCCGTGCCTGAGATATCCGAATGCGGAGGCATGTTGGCGATAGGAAAGTCCAAGGCTTTTTCTGCGGTCTGATCCGGGAGTAAAAAGTGCCAAAATGTATTGTTGAATCGAGCGATTGAGGACGACGGAAACAAACTATATACTGTTAGGTAAATAAAATAAGATAAAGTAGATCTGAACGATGAATCAAGTAGTTTTTTCCAATGCCTAGCGGAGCTTCGGGAAACATGACCCCTCTCTCTGCTCTCACACACACACCCACTAGAGTTTACTCTCTGCCCGAGCCGATCCGCGGGCCGATATTTCCCACCACTATCCTCGGGCCGGGCCTTTGATCGAGCGTTTGTGTTTTTCTTTTAAATCATTGTTTTATTGGCCTAATCTGAAGAGAAATCTATGCCATAAACAGAAATATTATTGGCCTTTATTACACAGGTCTTCTCAATGCCGTGGAACGCCCCGTTCACTTGCAGTAGTCCGGTAACTTGTCAACCCCAGCTACTTCGGTTTCTTATACTGCTCCCCAACCCCCATGCTCGCTGCATCTCACCTTATGATGCCACCTGCCCCCTATAGACACACTGAGCCACACACACACACACACATGCACACACACACACATGCACACAGACACACACAAACACACACATGATTACGGTAAACTTTCACCCATATACGCCTGCCCCCCGCATCCCCCTCTCACACACACACACACACACACGCACACACGCACACACACACACACACAGACAGAGGTACGCCAAACCCTTGCAACCCTCTGACCGAAAGCATTACCCCCACACAGCCACAAGGGAGCAGGATCAAATGTACAAGCTGTAATATCTACCCCAGCCACAAAAGGCAGCATCTTTTAGACAGACGCGGAAGCCGCAGCTAAAACGTCACATAGGCCACGCCCACTTCACATAGGCCACGCCTACTTGGTTCATTCGCAGCGCCTGGAGCCAGAGGAGGGCAGAGATTCATAGGCGCCCAGATCCTCCACCTTCCTCCTCCCCCCTCCCCATACACCCTCTGTCCACCTCTGCCCCTCGCTCCTCCCATATCCCCATACACCCTCAATAGAGTCCGGTAGAGCCCATGGGACCTATGAGATCGAAAAATATGAATGGGATTCAAAGCAGAAAGTGTCACAATGTCAGACTTTTGTCATAGACCACTAGATATTGCCAATTCTGACTTTCTGTTCTGTGTCTTTCCGTCTAATTATGTCTCTTGTTAAGCAGACTCACCTGCCCCCTGTTAATTAGTCATGTGATTTGGTCAGCCATTTTGTCTAACAGTATTTAAGCCTGATCTTTTCACACCGTCTCGGTTGAGTCTTCACTGAACCCCCGTGAGTAAACCTTAGTCTTGAACTGTGTATTTTGGATTTGCTGATGGCCTTCTTGTATGTTGACCCTGGACTGTTTCTCTCCTCCGAGTTTTGGATTACCCTTTGGATTTGTTTGCTCTCTCTGGATTGATATTGTTGCCAACCTTTGCCTGTCTGAACCATGACTGACCCAGCGACGGCATCTGCAGGAGCACCTGATACTACGAGAATGGCTGCTTCTGACTTTGAAAAGATCATGCCAGCTCTTGGTTCCACTATGGATACTTGACAGGTACTGGGTCTCCAACAACAGACTCTTGCCTAACATGACTACCTTCTTCAGCAACTCAATCAGGCAGCGGGGAGCCCTAGCCCCACTCTACCCAGTGGCCATGACCCGCCAGACACAGGTGGGCAGCCTTACCCCGCTGATCCGCTGGCTCCGACTCAACCGGTAGCTCCACCACCTCGTGCAGAACCTCGGCTATCTGCTCTTCAATGATACAACGGTAACCCAGGTGCTTGTTGTGGTTTTTTAACACAATGCCCATTGACTTTTGAGCTGCAACCTACTTTGTTCCCTACTGCTAGATCCAGGATAGCTTACATTATAACTTTATGGACTGACAAGGCGTTATTGACTGGGCCACTGCAATCTGGCAGTTACAGGGTCCAGAATGTTCGGATATCATTCTTTTCACTAATGAAATGCTGCAAATTTTTGATTAGTCTGCCTCAGGACAAGAGGCTGCTAAAAAACACTTGTTCCTTCGTCAAGGGAAAGACCGAGCTTCGGACTACACCATCTCTTTCCGTACTTTGGCTGCGGAGAGTGGCTGAATTGGGACAGCCCTTGTCACCACTTTTTTAAATGGCTTGTCTGAATCACTGAAAGGCTGTTTAGCTGCAACTGAGTGTGCTAAGTATCTTGAGTCCATCATCCCCCAGGCCATACGTCTGGACAATCGTCTCCGAGAGCGTAGACGGGACCAGACCAGCGGCCAGCAGCCGAGCTTCCAGAGCCGACCCACAGCTACAACTCCCCTCTGGAACCAACCTGCCCCCACGGGCACCACAGAATCTATGCAGATTGGACGAGCACACCTCTCTCAGGAGGAAAAGGATCGCAGACGAAGAGAGAAATTGTGTAATTATTGTGGCAAATCAGGACATTTCAGAGCCTTTTTTTCCCGACCTCCTGGGAAAAGATCAACCCCGTCCAGCCGAGGGAGGGCTGTGACAGGGGTCAGTCTTTCTCCTGAGCTCCCAGGTGCAGGAGTCTACCTTTCAGTAACCTTGGCCTGGGGAGGGCTAAGCCACTTCTGTCAGGCATTAGTAGACTCTGGTGCTGCTGGAAATGTTATTGACACTGCCCTTGAGTCCACTTTCTGTTTCTGCTTTAGATGGCCAACCTATTGGAGATGGTAAGGTTACTTCAGCCACCACCCAACTTTGCCTTCATGTCGGGAACCACAATGAGTTTTTCCCTGCATTTCCTGTGGTCCTGGGTTTCCCGAGGCTGAACCGTCACAACCCGCATATTGATTGGTCGACGGGGTCCATCCTTGAGTTGGGTCCAACTTGCCATGCCACCTGTCTTCTTTCTAGAAATTCCCCTGTGTCCAAATCTCCAGATCCCTCAGAGCTAAGCAATGTTCCCACCGAGTATCTGGATATAAAGGAGGTTTTTAGCAAACAAAGGGCCTGCACACTTCCACCCCATCGGTCCTATGATTGTTCCATAGAACTCTTGTCAGGATCCAGCCCTTCACATGGTCGGATCTTCTCTCTCTCCTTACCGGAAAGGGGAACCATGGATGACTACATCAAGGATGCCCTCTCCACTGGTTTTATACGCCCCTCCACGTCCCCTGATGGTGCAGGTTTTTTCTTTGTGGGGAAGAAAGATGGTGGTTTGCGTCCTTGTATAGACTACAGGGGTCTAAACAAAATCACCATACGCAACCGATAACCCCTTCCTTTGATCTCCACAGCTTTTAACCTTCTAGAAGGGGCCACCATTTTTTCTAAGTTTGATCTTCGCAATGCTTATCATCTCGTACGCATCAGACAAGGTGATGAGTGGAAAACAGCTTTTAACACCCCCTCTGGACACTATGAAGACCAAGTGATGCCCTTTGGACTGACTAATGCCCCAGCTGTTTTCCAAGCCCTGATGAATGATGTTTTGCGTGACATAATTAATCATTTTGTGTTTGTTTATTTGGATGACATTTTGATTTTTTTCATTTCTCGAGACATGAGCACTGCCAACATGTGCGACAGGTCCTCTAGAGACTTTTAAAGAATCACTTGTATGTAAAACCAGAGAATTGTGAGTTTCATGTCACTGAGGTGGCCTTCCTAGGGTTCATCATCAAACAAGGGCCAGGTTATGATGGACTCAAGGAAGACTTTGCCTGTATGTTTACCCTGCCTTTTGGATTACACCTTGGATTTACGGTCAATATGCTTTGCCTTTTTGGATTCTGGGACTAAGTTTGTTATTGGATCTTCTGAGCTTTATTGGAACTATATTTGTCTGAGGAATAAATACCTTAAAACTACCTTAAATCCTGCTTTTGCTTCGCATTTGAGTCACCCTAGCTTTCTGTGTACCAAACCATGACAAAGTAATTATTTCTTTATATGCCCCGGATTACACATGTTTGTGGATTTAAATGATAATTTTTCATGTCAAGAGTTTGACCGTTTATTGTGCAATTGTTTAAAGGCTGTATAGAACACAATGAGAGACTACATGTCTCGTATGTGACGTTACGCTCCCTGTGTCTGGCGTGGACAAGACCGACAAGGTGCCTAAATTGGCTGGTTAGTCGTCAGGGGGGGAGGGAGAGGTGCCTCAGTTGGTTTAGTGGGGGGGTGGGATTGCCTGTGAGAGGTTTACTGCCCCAGCCAGTTCTTTGTTTTAGCTCTCGCTCCGACCCTGGGATCTGTGGGGTCGCCACAAAGTGACTAAGAAGAGTTCAGGGGTCTAATTTATAACCGTTGCGTACGCACAAAACGGGGCTGAAATTGGCGTACGTGACTTTCCACACCAAGGTTGTGATCTATAAAAAAACAACTTGACGGAAGAATGTGCGCAGCCCTAAGCAAACTCTGACCCATGCGTATGGTTTGGAGGAAAAGGAGAATTGGCGACACAGATGGTGTGGTGGTGAACTGAAGTCAGACAGAAGAATTGTAGAGTGAGAAGAACGATTATGTTTCATCATCGCTCTTCATAAATTTAATTTCAACCCGTATCATTAAATCGATGTAATCAGAATAATTTAAGTCAACTGCGTTATTTCTCAGTTATAAATCCAGAAACATCTCCTTACTCCACACACACACACACCGTCACTCCATACTGTCCACTGACGGCGCGACTGCATGGAATAAAGCATCTGTCCAACATGGGTCAATAACATAATATTTTTATGTGACACTGTAAACACATAATCAAATGTCAATTAAATCCCAAGTTTGGAAAACAAGCCACACTCCTCATCACAATCGTTGTCCGTTACTCACTTTTCATGACAAATCAGGTGTTATGTTCAAGAACATTTTACGTGGGTGATTACAAACTGATTATCCAGGATGTTCTCGGTCAGTCTTATTACCGTAACCAAATACAGAGGTGAGCGCCATGGTAATGCTGCACCATCTGGCACTTCTGGCGGACCATGCAAATGGCAGGATTCGGAGGGAGAGGGTATTTAGGGACCATAACGATTTATTGCTACATAAAAATATGTAACTTTATGCCAGACCACTTCTTTTTTAATTCTGGGACTGTGCGCTCCGTGCTACTGACAGAGTTCACTGCTGCAGCAACATGTTGCCACTCACTCCTGTGACCGCCGAACAAAACTACTTTTCGGGCCTCCATCTCACCCACAAGTGTCTCCACTTCAACCTCCGTGAAATTTTGCTTTTTTGCTTTTCTCAGTAATTCTGCCATTGTTTCATACAATACATAATACTTGCATCTGAGTCTGTTTTATATGCAGATCGCATTCATGAGATCATTTGCATTGACCATTTATGGTTAAAAAGGGGCACGTAAAGGACGGAACGTGAAGCTGATTCAGCTGCGCACACTTGTAGGCACTCTGTGATTTATAAAGCAAAGATTGCGTACGGTGTGCGTACGCAGGGTTTTATAAATCAGAATATTTTTTGGCGCACGCAAAACTTGGCTTTTGGGCGTACGTACACTTTTAGTAACGATCCCACGCACAGTTTTATAAATGAGACCCCAGAGCACTACCAAGTCTTCCCTGTCATCCTTCAGATATCCGGCACATATAAGTGACGGGTTCAGGCGTGGAACACAATGGCCCGACCCTTGGCCATCTGAAATGTTTGGGGAGACTTGGAAGAATTCGGGAACAAATCTGTTCTGTGTTTTCATCTGTGTGTGGAAACTTTGAACCACGTCGATGTGTCTTGCCCGACACATCCACGTTTTCAACATGCAAAGTCTGAGAGTGTTTGGAGTCTGAGGATTGGAGCCATTGTATACTTTGATTTGTTGAGTGCTGCTAGCAAACAACCAATCAAAATATCCAATGGCTGTTTATGATGTAAACCAGAAGATTCACTCTGATATCTCCCCTTAATAACTGCTCATTGTCCCACGGTCATTATGAAGCTACATTAAAAGAAGAAAACAATTTCTGTACCCGGAGGGGTTGCTGCTAGGTCAAAACCAGCAAATCAGCGCAGTGTGTGGGAGGGCTGGACTAGTGCCACGAGACTAGCGCCACCCGACTTATTGAATCTCGCAGAATGTACACGCTACTGTGTCGTTGGTTGTAGGCTTCGCAGTGTGTTTCACTGCAACTTTTCTGCCGAACAGGTCAGACGAGAGGCTACGGAGTGGTTGATGAAAGGCAGTTGGCCGTTGGTTTGAGTCTGGGCTGTGTGTGGACCCTACAATATTTAAGCAATAGATCACGCCAGGCTGTGGTATGTGCTCATTATACCACTGTTAAGGGGCGTTGTCCGGCCCCGACGCGCAGCGGAGGGCCGGCGACCCCCTTCACAGTGGTATAATGAGCACATGCCACTGACTGAAGTGATCTATTGCTTTTATACAACGGTTACTGTTATGGCGAAACGAAAGTCATAGACACACTACATTTAAAAAGAAACCAAGAAAGTCAAAGTAGCCGTTTTATTAAAGACTACCAAAAAGTAGTCCCTCCTGGCTGCCGCTATGCATCGACGGTCGCTATGCAACACACTTTAGCGTCCCTCCGAGAGAAGGCTCCGATAGAGCGGTTCGCCGGCAATTTATCCTATGGAGCAGTTCACTCGCCGATTTTAGACTTCAGTGAACTGTGCTATTGCTTTTATACAACTGTTAAAATTATGGCAAAATGACTTCACACACACACACTAGTAAAAATACGGTTGTATTCTTTGACACTTTCCACTTCAAGGCGCGGAGTGATACTTTCACAAAATGATCGGGCGTCATAGCAGTTATGTATACGCTCATTATACAACAGTTGGGAACCAATCAGATCACTGGATTTAGGTCCCCCGTTGTATAAACATTCATATATGAATGTAGTTATGTGCATATAGTGTTTTAGGAAATCAGAAAATCTGAAATGCAACATTCAATTAAAAATTAAAGTTAAATTGAACAGTACAAATATGAATCACATATACACCATATAGATATAATAATTACTATATTTTGTTCAATACAAGCTTTAAAAGCATGCATTATGCATGCTTCAGAAAACCTTTGCTGAACTATATCTGAGAGGTTACATATAAGTTACATATTACTATTTTGGTATTTCCCCGGTCAGCAGAAAGTGAAGGAGTGGTCTCGACAGCATGTCGGCTCTAGTCATCTCAGAGAGTTTCCCTACAACACACAGACCCAACTCTCTTGTTTTATAAATGAGCTTAAAGATAAGAGAGTGTCAGAATAGAACCTGAATAAATCAAAGTTTCAATCTTTCCATTTTCTCTGAATATATGAATAAGACGACAGACGATTAGACACAACTGCTCATGATTCTATGTTGTCAATGATATATGAGAAAACCAGATGGATTTCATTTACAAAATGTTATTTTGCTAAACAGCTTAGCTCAAGTGTTTGACTGATGGGAATTCTCTTGCCCTGCTTGTTGAGTGAGTGAAGGAACGAGGCACAGAGCGAGTTAACAAGGAAAACAAAACGCCTATTTCTCACTGTGTGTCGTCAGCATCCCAAGACACAACTAAAGGCTGACTCTCTCCTTCCTGCTTGATCCCCTCCTGCTGTTTAATCAAACACATATTAACCTTCTGCTGAAAACACCATCATGAGGCAAGCCAATAAGCACGCATAGACACACACATTGTATCTCTTTCTCCCACATGCACACACACACACATAGACACATACAAACACGTACATGGACCCCGCAACAACACAACACACACCGGCGGGATGTTGAAGCAGCAGAACAAGACGTTGTGTCCATCAGATGTCCCGCTATGGTCTTGTTATGACAGCATATCAAGAATTTCCTCTCCACATCAAGGACTATTCTACAATGCTGAGTGAGTGTCGCATAGCGCGCACAAAGCTGCTCTGAATCTTCACACTTACTCAACACCACATACACACAAACAAACACACATATACAGACACACAGAAAAATACACATACACACACTAAAGTAAACCATGATGGAGCAGTATTCTATTTTCATTTTCGTTTCAGGTTTACCGAATAAACAAACAAAATCCACGGACACTATTGAGTTTGTACCTTTAACCATATTCACTACATAACTGTAATTTAAGTATTATATTTATTATTTTTTATCTAAATTGTCTGTCTGTCTGAATGTATGTATGTGTGGAGTTTGTGTGGATGATGGCTGATTTAAGCAAGCTCACCTGGCCCAGTCTCATTGGACTCTGGGACATGGTGAGGCTGCAAATCTGTTGCACATTGAGTTATCAGTGTGCACAGTTTACCGTCCAACTCCACATGCCCTTGGGAGGGGTCTCTCCTCCTTGCCATGTTCATTACCTGCAGAACTTACAATGAACTAGATTTAACACACCACCCTGGGAGGGGCATTTACATTTAGGGCATTTAGCAGACGCTTTTATCCAAAGCAACTTACAATAAGTACATTTGTCATAAGAAGTGCATCAATATATCGCTGTCGGTACAGAAAGGATGTTCATAGAACCAAGTGCAAGTACCACAATCGCTAGGTTAATCAATTCCTCGTATTACAGACATGATAGCAGCTGCTGAAGTTGCTACACAGTTAAGTGCTACAATACAATACAATACAATACAATACAATACACTACAATACAGTGTACAATGGTGGTCAGAAGAGGAAAGGTGGCTATGCAGAGTCGAGGTGAACTCTGAACAGGTGAGTCTTGAGTCCTTTTCGGAAGATAGTGAGCGACTCTGCGGTCCTGAAAGCGGCAGGGAGCTCATTCCACCACTGAGGCCCTGTTACGTGTGTGTTTTACCCCTGCTGTTTGGTGTGCTGTTCCAGGTACCACCCTCCCCATCGGACTGATCAGACACACCTGCAGCCCCTCAGCAATCACGTGGATTGCTATAAAGCTGCAGGGATGAAAGCAGACGTGGCCAGTGGGCCAGATAGGCGAACCGAGTGGGTTCGCTGTCGGACGCGAGTCTGAGCTACGTGGGCTCTTCGTCGTGGCATTGCTCCCTCAGTGGAGGGTTAGTAGTGTTTGTTGCTCCCTCAGTGGAGGGTTAGTAGTGTTTGTTGCTCCCTCAGTGGAGGGTTAGTGTTGTTTGTTGCTCCCTCAGTGGAGGGTTAGTGTTGTTTGTTTGTTTGTGGTTCTTTTCTGTGTTAACGCAAGACTCATTTATGCAATAAATGGTATATTGTTTGAAGCTCCGCTACTCTCTTCTGTTCTTTAAACGCCCGTTATTATATTCATTGTTGCTCCCCCCCCCCTTCCCCCTGGGCACCAACGGGGTGGGTCGTAACAATTGGGGGCTCGTCCGGGATGGTTTAAAGAAATTAGTAGAGATGTTTGTAGTTGTTTTGACTAGTTTGTTTTTCAAAGTGAAAAGTCGCTTCCGGTGGTTCACGGTGGGTATTGGCGTCCGGGTGTGCACGCTCCTGCCTTCACAGGTTACTAACAACTCCCTCAGTTAGACAGAAGTGTCCAGCTGGGTCGCACAGCGGCTCCTCCTTCGGACACTTGTTTTTTGTTTTTCCTTTATTATTTTCGGAGTAAATCCTGGGCGGGGATAGAGTTCCCCGACGGAGGTAGGCGTTTCAGGACTCCGGTCGCTGAAGTTTTGCCTTTCAAGTCGCCTCGAGCCCGGCACGCTCCAAAAGATAGACAGGTTAGTTCTCGTTAGGTAGGGTCTGGGGGATGTTTGTTTATTGTAAGGTTGGGTTTGTTTGTGTGTGCAGCATCCGGCGTTAATAGTTGTTACGTCTGCCCCGGAGTGAGTTGGTGACACACTAAAGTGTTGGTAGCTTAGCCTAGCGGCTAAGCGCCATTGTCGGCGTGATGGCTGGTGTGACAGCGTTTAGTGTGGAGGAGTTTGTGGCGTGTCTGCGTGCCTGCGTGTGTGCGTACCTGCGGGTGCGTACCTGCGTTTTTTTTAGCTAAGGCTACACCACATCGCTCAAATGACTACACTAAGCTTAGAGCAACAACATGCGACAGAAGCTCAATAAAACTGTCCTTTTCAAAGGGCATTAGCCCTTTTTATTTTTTGGTTGCCGACTGCAATGCGTGGAAACGTAGGCAGCAGACGGCAATTTCAAATTCTGATGGTCCTGATTCTGTGTAGTGTGTTTTAGCGGGGATCGTGCTTAATGTAGCAAACTTAGTTTGCACTTATGGGAGGGGGTGTTACGTGTGTGTTTTACCCCTGCTGTTTGGTGTGCTGTTCCAGGTACCACCCTCCCCATCGGACTGATCAGACACACCTGCAGCCCCTCAGCAATCACGTGGATTGCTATAAAGCTGCAGGGATGAAAGCAGACGTGGCCAGTGGGCCAGATAGGCGAACCGAGTGGGTTCGCTGTCGGACGCGAGTCTGAGCTACGTGGGCTCTTCGTCGTGGCATTGCTCCCTCAGTGGAGGGTTAGTAGTGTTTGTTGCTCCCTCAGTGGAGGGTTAGTGTTGTTTGTTGCTCCCTCAGTGGAGGGTTAGTGTTGTTTGTTTGTGGTTCTTTTCTGTGTTAACACAAGACTCATTTATGCAATAAATGGTATATTGTTTGAAGCTCCGCTACTCTCTTCTGTTCTTTAAACGCCCGTTATTATATTCATTGTTGCTCCCCCCCCTTCCCCCTGGGCACCAACGGGGTGGGTCGTAACAGGCCCCAAAACCGAGAAAAGTTGTGACTTTGCTGATCGACCTTTGCTAGCTCTTAGCGATGGTGATTCCAGTCGTCCAGCTGAGGTAGTCGAGCGGAGGGATCGAGCAGGGGTGTGTGGCTTTAGCAATGCTTGGAGGTAGGCAGGGGCAGTTCCATCGACTGCCTTGTATGCCAGTACCATCGTCTTAAATTTGATGCAAGCTACTACAGGGAGCCAGTGGAGGTCCCGGAAGAGGGGGTCACATGGTAGAACTTTGGTAGGTTGAACACGAGGCGCGCTGCCGCATTCTGGATGCGCTGCAAAGGTTTAATCGTAGAGGCAGGAAGTCCAGCCAGGAGTGAGTTGCAGTAGTCGAGGCGGGAGATGACCAGTGATTGGACTAGAAGCTGAGCTGCTTCCCTTGGCCGGATTCTGCGGATGTTGTAAGGTGCAAATCTGCAGGATCGGGCGACCGCAGTGATGTTTGCAGTGCAGCATAACTCGTTGTCCAATACCACACCGAGGTTTCTGGCAGTTGGAGAGGGAGATACAGTAATGTTCTCGACGGTGACCAGTAAGTCCATGTGTGGGCAGTCTTTCCCTGGGATTAGGAGAAGCTCGGTTTTGTTGAGTTTAAGCCTCAGGTGATGGGCAGTTGTCCAGGTGACATCCGCCAGACATTCCGATATGCGTGTTGCAATCAGGGTTTTCTCAGATGAGGGGAAAGAGAGAAATAGCTGAGTGTCGTCAGCATAGCAGTGATAGGAAAAGCCGTGTGATGCAATTACCGAGCCCAGAGACCTGGTATAGAGGGAGAACAGAAGAGGCCCCAGTACAGAGCCTTGAGGGACACCAGTTTCGAGCGTGCAAGGTTTGGACAAGGAGCCATTCCATGTCACTTGATAGATGCGGTTCGTCAGGTGGGATGTGAACCAGGAAAGAGAAGATTCAGCGATTCCAAGTTCGGCAAGAGTGGCAAGAAGGATCTGGTGGTTCACCGTGTCAAATGCTGCTGACAGGTCGAGCAGAATGAGGACCGATGAGAGGGACGAGGCTCTGTCAGCACGCAGGGACTCAGTCACCGAGAGGAGAGCCGTCTCGGTGGAGTGTGCTTTCTTGAAGCCTGACTGGTGAGGGTCAAGGAGGTTGTTAGATGAGTGATAGGAGGACAGTTGGTTAGCAACGGCACGTTACAGTGTTTTAGACAGGAACGAAAGAAGAGATACCGTCTGTAGTTCTGGATGTCGTGGTATTAAGAGTTGGTTTTTTGAGGAGAGGCTTTATTCTGGCAGTCTTGAAAGACGCTGGAACAATGCCTGAAGTGAGGGAGGAATTGATAGTTGATGTGAGAAATGGCAGAATGTCGCTTGAGACATCCTGGAGGAGAGAGGAGGGGATGGCGTCAAGGGGGCAGGTGGTGGCATGGTTAGATGTTATTATTCTGTTGACCTCGTGAGAGGGATAAATTGGGTAAAGACAGAGGAGGGGATGGGAGGAGGGAGAATGGAGGCAGGAATAAAAGAGGAACTAATGTCCTTCACTTTCTGGGTAAAGTAGTTAACAAAGTCATCAGCAGTGAGGCAGGAAGGAGGTGGGGGTGAGGGAGGGTTGAGGGGGGGACGAGGGACGAGGGGCAGCCACCTAGGTGCGTGCAGTACATGGCTTTGCTACAGTATGTGTGTGTGTGTTTCTCTCTGTTTGTATAATGACTGGTTTCTGTTTAATGGTTCGTAAAGGGGGCATAGAACAGTGACATTTTTTTGCCGATTTATTACGAAGCCCAGTTGTACATTGCACTAGCCAAAGTACGAGTGTTTCCCAAAAATCTCCAGCTAACATAGCAATACGAAGCTGACCTCTTTGTTGATGAGCTGCGTACTTATCAGCTAATACATAGTGAACAGATGTTTTCTGAAGGCAGAGTTCGGTGTTGCTCTGAGGTATACAATCATTCACAGGTGGAAGCCTCACAAACTTTGATATTTAGACTATATGCTTGTTATATAGTTGTGAATAATGTTCGCCAACTTGATTGTGTCTAGCCTACCCATCCTTTGTATCAACATAAGAAACAATTATGGAAATGTTTGTGTGGAAAAAACATCATACGAAATTTCTAAGAATGATAAAAAGACTGCTCAATACATTACCTTACGGTCCCGTAGCATGCTGGATGTCTCTTTCTTAGCGGTCCTTTAGGTTGCTGTGCTGAAGAGCCCGTCAGTTAGAGCCCTCCTATGTCATGGTTATATTTACAACCTCGATGACAGAGAGGAAATTAGCAGCATACAAACACTATCCCCCTTTAGTGTTTCTAGCCTACCCATCCTTTGTATCAACATTAGAAACGATTTCCTCTCCGTCATCGAGGTTGTAAATATAACCATGACAACTGAGGGGCTCTTCAGCACATAAAAAGAAGAAAAAGACATAAGTTAAGAAAGAGATATCCAGCATGCTATGAGCCCGTGAGCCCTTGTATAGAGCAGTCCTTTCCTTTCTTTCTCTCTGACGTGCGCACACACACACACACACACAGTAATCTGTGTGTAAGAACATTCTGTGTATAACCAGTTGTCCTGGAGGTGTGGCAGGATCCAGTCCTCTTGTCTGTTGACGAAGAACGGTCGCACACATGCAGGATCTAACCCACAAGACTACACGTTTTGAACACACACACACACACACACACACACACACACACACACACACACACACACACACACACACACACACACACACACACACACACACACACACACACACACACAGTCTGACACCTATTGTGAGTAAGGGGCGTTCAATATAGTAATGGGGTTTTGTATACTCTAAATGAGCTGGCCATATATAGCCTACCCTTCACACATTAATCATCCAGGGTGCTCTCCTCCTAAACCCGTCCTAGTCAAACCCCCTGCTGATGTCATTATGGGGACTGGCAGTCCCCTTGTACTATCCAGAAGATCATAAGACCCGTTGAAGCCGTGCTTAGCACTGCTGCTGAGAGAGGGGAGGCCTGTGTTCACCCAGCTCTGAGCCCTGGTTAGCACTCCATTGCTATTCGAAAACAAGCTGTCAGACAATGGATGGATTCAAAGGAACACATGGCAAGCTGGATGTTTACTGTTTAAGTGCAATTATTTATCAGAATTCGTTTGTGTTGTAAGATTTTCAGAGAAGGCATGAAACACGATCAGATTTCAATATTAATAACTGCAAATTATTTTAGTAATTAAGCAAAATGTTTAGTATTTCAGCAATACATTTAGTAAGCATTATACTTAGTCATCAGGCACACATTCAGTTATTAGCAATACAAAGTAAATTAGAAATACATCCAGTGATTCAGTATCCAACACGACCACGCAAACTCTGAACCCACGAAGTCCGGACTGCTGACCTCTTCTTTTAGAGTAAAAAAATAAATTGGAAAATAAGTACAACAGTGTAAAAGATCAGCGGGTGACAACTTCTCAGAGATGAGTGCTTGAGTTTAGACATGTTGATCTGTGTCCGCAGTGGGGTGTTTGGTGGTGCCTGCGAGGTGAGCCTCATACTTACTGTTGAATGATTCCTACAAGTAGACTGGGGACCTTTGGGCTGGGAGACCAACCTCTTGACTACTAGATTCTACTGCCCTGCTTTACCAACAGGGAGTAGCCGCAGGTACAGGAAGAGGGAGAATCAGCCACAGTGTCGTCACTAAGCAACAGAGAGAGGATGGAACACAGGATGAAAAACTAGCATATACTTTTAAAGGGGTGCCCTATCACCCTATCATGCTTTTTCGACTTTTCCCTTTGCTTTAGACTGTTATGTGACGTATTTATGCATGTTTTACGTCTGCTTAACTAGTCAAATCTAAGTCCGAGCCTGTTGCTGTCAGAATAAATCTGCAACATAAAATGCATGTTATAAATGTAGTAATAATCGTTAACAGACATTCCATCCCTGTCACAAGTTTTCGTTTGAACCAAATCTTTTGCATTGACTATCTCTAAATGTTATATATACATACATATACTACCTTGCTGACATCAATTGGATGAAGGACAGGTGCCACAGTCTTCATCACCTCATGTCACTGACAGCGGGGACATTCATCAACCTTTAAAGTAAAGTTCCATCAAGATCTACTGGTATCATGGTATTGCATGAGTATGACAAAGCAAAAAAACAAGTACTCTGTACATTTGTTGCAATTTAAGGAGGGTACAGGAGACAGATACAAATTCTACAGAATGTCATACAAATATTTAAATAAATCCATCTTAATTCAGTTTTATAACTCACCTTTCAAAAAAGTCCCAAAACTCTCCCATTTGTTTACATCCTCTCGCAAGGTTGCCCAGTGGTAGGATGCCATGATCTTGTCCAATGTCCTGCGCCTCCCTGGATGACCTCCATTACCCAGGTTGTCGTGGCACTCCACGAGGACATCACAAGCCCACTCGTTGGTGCACACAACCAACCTCGTATGGTTTTGGTGCCTATAATACAACTCCTAATTTGCCCTACTTAAATTATGAATGTGTCTGTAGGTAACATTATGACAACAAGTAGCTTCAGGAAATCTAGTGAAATTGACTGAATGCAGCTAGGTGTGTGAGAATTTTGATTACATATAAAATTTGTCAATTTATGGTAACGGGTAATTGTTCAATGGAAAGTGCATTATTACAAATATAGGTTAAATACAAGCAAATATTTTGGGCAGTAGGCCTACTTGGAAGGTAAAAAAGCAAAGGAATAGTGCCAATACAGAATACCTCAGATAAACTGTCTCATATGCTTTTGAGACACTGTGTCTTACCCCAGAAGGTAGGTCTTTGAGACCTTCCTTATGTAGCCCTTCCCGCCTTCTGGGTTTAGGGCGGTAGTGGTAAGGCTGTTGGTTTAGCTTCAGGTAATGCTTTACTTCGGTACAAAGCGCTTCCATTTCTGTGAAAATAAATGTAATAAACAAGGACAAAGAAAGTTTTCAGAATTAAGGCCAGAAAGTTGTAGTTCAGGGGTATAAGGGATAGGGTAATTATCACCTTCAAAACGAATCCTATATTGATGAAAGCCACCCCCCACCCCCCCCCGCTAACATTTATAAGCTCACGTTAGCCATCAATCTAAAGCCAAAAATATTATCTGATCAATATTTGTACATTAGATTATTATTCATAGATTAGAAAACAAAAGAAGGTCGTTAATACTTCCCGAAAGAGCAGAATAACCATGGGAATTAATGAAACGTGCATGCAAATTTAAAAGACAGCGTTTACAGGAAGTGCGTCATTATTGCGCATCTAGGACCCCGAGTCGATCTGGCAGCTGAGTTGATCTTTTACCCACAAGGGGCAGAGATATAAAAATGAGTGTTCTCTGATGATCATAAATGACCTCTAACAGCAAGCAAGATCATTAGGATGAAAGAAAGCTATTTTTATATAGTTTTTCTTATGCCTTCGGACAGGTCCGATTTCTCATTGGAACAATTAACTGCGGGCAGACTGGGACATCATGTGTTTACCGAATCCGAATATTAAATCAATGCTCTGCTGTCGTAGAAAACACTACCGCTTCAGTCAAAAGGTGGTGCTCGAATCAAAAGAAACTTCCTCAGTAACCCTTCCTTTTACAGTCCCCTAATTACTAGGTATTTACCCGGTATATACATGGTAAATCATAGTGTATTACTGGGTAATTACCACTGGTAATAAGAAGGTAAATACAGAGGTAGTTACCCAGCAAATACATGATAAATCATAGTGTATTACTGGGTAATTACCACTGGTAATAAGAAGGTAAATACAGAGGAATTATCCGATAATTATAGTGTATTACTGTGTAATTACCACTGGTAATAAGAAGGTAAATACAGAGGAATAACAGCTGAAGTACTGAGTAAAACGTCCACTATTACCCATCAACTCAACTAAGTAGCGTGTAGTTGTAACTGTTTTAGGTTGGTAATAACTCCGATATTGTGTACTTCCTAGGAAATTAGGCAACCAATTCTTATAAACACCTATTATCCAAGGTTTATGTTGTTAACAGCCCAAGTTTAATGATGTACTATCTAGAAATTAGCATAGTGCTTTCCAATAAAATACTTTTTCTTAGTTATTATTCGTAGCTACACCCATTTAGAAAGGGTTTATTCGATTTACCACTATGGAATTACTTAACTGGTAACAACCTCTGCAGGAACAGTTTTCCTCCAGTGTTATGGTACATCTTCTTAAATACTGGGTACAAAGCCGTTTGTTTCCATGGTATTACCCCGTTCTTACCATATAATTTATAATAGATACATTCCATTATCCATGCAGTCAACACAAACTTGTACCATGTACGTTCTGCGACGTTACCAAGTAAAACACACCAATTTACCCAGTAATTAAGCTGAAACTGTACTGTAAAAGGAAGCCTCGTTTATTTCCATGGTATTACCAGGTTCTTACCATATAATTTGTAATACATTATTCCCTTTTACATGCAGTCAACACAAACTTGTACCATGTACGTTCTGCGATGTTACCAAGTTAAACACGACAATTGACCCAGTAATTAAGCTGAAACTGTACTGTAAAAGGAAGCCTCGTTTGTTTCCATGGTATTACCAGGTTCTTACCATATAATTTGTAATACATTATTCCCTTTTCCATGCAGTCAACACAAACTTGTACCATGTACGTTCTGCGACGTTACCAAGTAAAACACGACAATTTACCCAGTAATTAAGCTGAAACTGTACTGTAAAAGGAACCCTTGTTTGTTTCCATGGTATTACCAGGCTCTTACATATAAGTTGTAACTGGTTATTCCCTTTTCCATGCAATCAACACAAACCATATATGTTCTGCAACATCGTTCACCAGTAGTTAAGCACTTTAATTGTTGTTATAAAACCCCAAACCACTGTTGATGAAAGGCATATTAAAATTAAACAAAATCAAAGGCTTACCTTTCAAACAATGCATATCTCACAAACAGGCACTGAACACTGAAGAAATCGGACAAAAAAAAGAGCCGTCCACATCAACTCAATTTAAATGTTACTGATGGTGTTTTCATAAAACACATGCCATTGTTATGGCAAGTGACCACAAGGAAGACTGCTTCAACCTCTTCAATTTGAATAAGTGGTGAATGCCATGCAGCAATCTGCCTATGGGAGCATCTTTGTGGTCATTCGCAAACCAATGAGTCCACTCAATGAATGAGAGATGACTCTTTAGTGTCTTCTCTGTGAGGTATCCCTGCCGTCTCCACAGCTGGGATTTGAAGGCTGACCAAGACCTGACCAGGTACCTCCAAATCTCCCCTTCCATACTGTAATAAAGAATCAGAAGACAAGAAAATAAACATTAGGACTGTCAATTAATGAAAATTTCTAGAACATGTAGAACTCAAAGATTATTTTGTTTATCAGTTAAAAAAGGATGCTGGTCCTCTGGCCATTGTGTATGGTCATATTGAAAAGAGAAAACGGCATAGCCATAAATACAGTTAATAGGACGGGAGGGGACAGGCTGTTAGCTCCGGTTAGCACTTTAGCATCGAGCTAGCGGAGCTTCTGTCATTCAAATAACTCGGACATGTTGTTTAAAACCTATAACACCCAATTTATTAAAATATCCGGATTTAATCGGGCTCTCTCCCATAAGTACAGTTAATAGGACGGGAAGAGACAGGCTCTGTTAGCCCCGGTTAGCGCGATGCTAAAGAGCAGCTCTACCGGAGCATGCCACCTCAACAGTTGCAAGTTAGCCTCCGGTTTGATATTCCCCGGATATTCGGTTTACCACCCATTCGGATTCATTAACATAAGTGCAATACATTACGGGCTTAGTATGTTGAGGACGGTTTAGGACACCGTATCGCGAAAATCACAAACACATGTTGTCGCCATCGATTTCTGTGCAACAACGTCATTTACTTTCTGGCTGCTACCTGTTCTAGGGACCGTCAACAAGTTACACTCACCGACTGGTGGCAGAGACGTTACCATGGAATTGTTTCTGGAAATAAATCATATAAAATAACATAAAAATCACTAAAAAATACATTTTGTCACCTGATTGTAGTAGTAGTTGCCAATGGTGGGCTGCTACTTACTGCAGGTAACTTTGCTAATATATTGCATTATTGTTAAACGGGATGCAATTAATAATTTCAAATATAGTTTAGTCGATTTTTGTTGAATATTAAACTATTAACTGCATTATGATTAAAAAACTATATTGCAATATATTTGTGTGATTAATTTCCTGAAACAATTCCATGGTAACGTCTCTGCCACCAGTCGGTGAGTGTAATTTGCTGACGGTCCCTAAAACAGGGAGCAGCCAGAACGTAAATGTCGTTGTTGCACAGACATCGATGGCGCCAACATGTGTTTGTGATTTTTCGCGATACGGTGTCCTAAACCGTCCTCAACATACTAAGCCCGTAATGTATTGCACTTATGTTGATGAATATAAGTCAACATAAGTTGGGTGGTAAACCGAATATCTGGCGAATATCAAACCGGAGGCTAACTTGCACCTGTTGAGATGGCATGCTCCGGTAGAGCTGCTCTTTAGCATCGCGCTAACCGGGGCTAACAGAGCCTGTCTCTTCCCGTCCTATTAACTGTACTTATGGGAGAGAGCCCGATTAAATCCGGATATTTTAATAAATTGGGTGTTATAGGTTTTAAACAACATGTCCCGAGTTATTTGAATGACAGAAGCTCTGCTAGCTCGATGTTAAAGGGCTAACCGGATCTAACAGCCTGTCCCCTCCCGTCCTATTAAAGGTTGGGTACGGAATTTGCTTTTTTGGCCATTTTTGCAAAATTACTTGAAATCCTTATCATAACCCGCTTACAGCCACTGAGTTAGAAGTACTGACATGAAAATTAAACAAGTCAATCATCTGTGGAACGGGCAGGGCTCGAAAAACTCCAGCCAATGATTTCCATAGCCACCGAGTTGCAATCAAACGGTCGTACTGCACTCCCCCTCCCCCGCGCCCAACCCCTTCGTGCAGTACTCGTGACCCAGAGCAAGCTCCTGTTTTTTTGTTATCCTGCGGTAGCTACTGGAACTAGTTAATCCACATTTGGACCTAGCAGTAGAAGACAATTTCCATGGCAGACAAGACGCCACCATCCCCATGTTGTTTTTTTAATGTTGCCATGTTGTTTAACGAAAACCTACGCTAGCCTGGCTCGCTCTTGCGCATCTGTGTTCACTGAAAAAAATGATTTTATGGTGTAGTAATATTAATTAGGTTAACCGTCACAATTTTTATTTTGTAATTATAAGTAGGCCTATCAGTGAGAACTTGAATTATTCAAGTAAAACTATATATGTCATTCATGTAATATATAAACTGTGTGGGAAGAGTAAGTTTTATTATGTATTTTCACATAATATTCAAAGGTTTCATAGTCATTGCACATGAACCTAGAAATACCAAGTAAGTTTTAATAGTGTCGCCTGTTTTGAATCCGCGCATGCGCCTTGTGACGCGCATACAGGACGCATGCGCTTCGTTGTCCGCCAAAACTCAAGATTACAACGGCGGTCAGGTGTAATGGAGGAATGAGCAGCTAAATTATCTTGAAGGTAAGTCATTCAGGGTTTTTCCTGCATATGTAACGGAGTTAAGATATATTATGATAATATAAAATGTAATATGATCCCATTTGCCATTGTCACACATCACGTATCCCTGTCGATTCATTTTACTATGGTCACTAAACGCAACGTCCCTGTGGACTTGTGTCGTGCACCCCGGGGGTACAGCAGTCGGACCTCGCTGTCCCCTTGGTAAGTGCACAAGTTATCATAGATATATATACTGACTAGACATCGCCTGAGCTGCGCTGTTCAGTGGAACGTCAATGCTGCCGCCATCTTTCCGCGGGGTAACCAACCACCCACCTGAATGAATGAACGTCGATGGGATAGAAGTCCTTTCCCAGTCTAACTGTACGTCCACACCAGGAGCGACCAAAGCGTCAAAGACGCTTTGGTCGCTGCGAATTTTCGCTGCAAATTTTTCTGTTCGCTTTGGTCGCTCAAGTCGCTCATGACGTACAATTCAATTATGCAAACGCATTTAAAGGAGCCGTATGCGTTTAGTAGGCCCTACAGACAGCCATATCAAATATTGAACTCTCCCATACACCTTGGCCATATTGCCGAGACGGTTTTGCTTGTTCGATAAAGTGCTTTGACAACAAGTAGGACAGTGATTCCCCCCAATATAAAAATCCTAAAATGTAGGCTAATTACAACCGAGAACAAAAAACCCTGCGTGCTGTAGTAGTTGAAATATGTTTCACTGATCTGGATCTGCAAATCATGATCTGCACTCATTCGTCGCATTCAAAACAAATAGACGTTAGCGCACATGGCTAATTTGCATACGTGCACAGGACTGGTTGGCTCCGCAAGGCAAATAATGGAACATATCTATCTATCTAGGTCTTTCTGTCTATCTATCTATCAACGCGTGTCTAGTTTTAATGTGATGTATTGTGTGTATGTCCAGTCAGACTTGTTCTGTGTGGTCTTGTAGGCTACTGTCCTGTGTGGGACGAACCACCTAAATGGATTCCCGACGATTTGTGTCGTTTGGTATTAATAAAGACTTGACTATCTATCTATCTAGACTATTTCATTAAAAATTATTCACCTCAGGCTCCGTGAATAGTGGGGAATAGAGGGATAAAAGACAAGAGATATATCCCTTTTCATTTATCCCTCGTCTTGTCGATTAGTTTGTTTATGTGACGGTTTTGTTTAAAGCATGCTACACGCGATTGGTTGGTTAGATTGGTGGCATGTAGAGCAAATTATAATGATTCCCGCTTAAATACGAACGTTCTAGATGTAGCCTATAAATTCTCCAGCTTATCATCACTTGATATCCAAACCACTATGGCGTTTCGATCTCTGAACTGAAAAAGGGTGGGTTCGTACAACACCGGGTGCCCAGTTACAGCCGCGATTAATACTTCAGCCGACATTTTGTTCAGTGAGTGAATAAAGGTAGGTAGGAACCAAAGTGCCTGCCGATGTTCCCTGGGATCCACGCAAGCGAAGAGCGTCTACATTCCGATTGGCTGTCAGTGTTTGGTCGCTGAAGCGAATAATAGTCATTTGCATAAAGTTAAAAAGTTTTCAACTTCTTTTTGACGCTCTGGTCGCTCAACTTTGGCCGCTGGTAGCGTTGGTCGCTTTGGTCGCTTTGGTCGCTCTTGCCCATAGAAAGTGAATGACTTCCGGCGATTTGGTCGCTCAATTCGCTTCTGGTGTGGACGGACAGTAAATCACTCTAAAACGCCTTTTTTTTTTAAAGGAAATCTTCAATCGGGTCGGGTCAAGCGTGTTTGTGCCTTTTTAATATTGCCCGTTTTAGAGTGATTTAGACTGAAAAGACCGCTGCCCCATGACATTCATTCAGGTGGGTGGTTCCCGCCGGCAAGATGGCGGCATTGTTAACGCATGCTTAGAAGCCGATCGAATGCAATATCTAGTCACTCAGTAGGCCTATATATATCTATGTTATGAGCTCCACCATCGTTTTTATTAATTATCTTAATTTTATACAAAACGAGTGGTTTATTTTGTGTTTATGAAACGTATAGCTCCCGAACGGTCGAGCACGTTCCTTTAATGTAAAGTTGACGGTGGTTTTCTTTATTTATTTATATAATGTGGCCAGTGCGACACGTGTCGCTAGCTAACCAGCTAACCTCTTTTTATGTTGCACTTGCAGTGAGTTGTGTGTGTGTGTGTGTGTGTGTGTGTGTAAACCGGGACTGACTGTATGATTAATCCTTCGCTAGCGGTGAATAAATGGCGGGTTTGCCAAAATGATGAGTTTTCTTAGCATAAATAACACGACAGCAACGACAGAGAGAAGCGGGGAAGGGAGGAGAAAAAAAACGTTTCAAATATCTGCGGTGTCTCGGCTTGGAGAGGCTGCGACCTTCACAGCAGCCTCTGCCAGACCTCACAAAAACCCTGATGCTAATTATTATAAATAAGCTAAAGAGGAAGATATCATTGTTGTTAGTTTGCAGTGCTTAGTTTGCCACAAATCTAAAATCTTACTGAGACAGTCTATGCATCTGCAGAGCAAACAGGACAGGAGAGATGTGCATTCCCACAAAATTTCACTCCGTTTATCATAGTATCATCATTTATCGACACTGTTAAATATGATTTAATATGAAATGTCACATTTCAACTAAAAGAACCACCAGAATACACCTAGGATATAGGCCACTTGTTGAAATTATGCATTTTCCATCTTTTTGAGTTTTTATAGAGTTATTGATTAGCCTTAAGTATCTGAAATTGAAATTAATTTGTGGGAATTTGAAAAAATAAAAATGATCTATCCAAAATCATTTGCTGTAATAATTTGCTTCCATATGCTTCCTAAGCAGGGCTCCAGAGTGCGACCTATTAGGTCGCATATGCGACCTAATTTCTTTAGGTGCGAGTTAAAATTGAATGAGGTCGCTCCGGTGCTACTTGCAGGAGGACGATTGAAAAAAAAAAATATATCGTTTTTTATTTTTTTTATTTCTCTCCCCACTCCCGCGGTTGTGGTTGATAATAAAATCTTACTTTCTGGCTCATTCCAGCGAGTCCACTACTCTCTCTCGCTCCCTGTCTCTGCCTGCCTGTCTGCACCTTTTACAGTCTATTGTCTGCACACTCAACCCGGTCTCACGAAAAGTCGTGACACTGTCACGTTATTTAATCTATTGAAACGTGTTCAGGATCACGTATTTTCAAAATTTTCGTGTTTTAAAGCACAAATTTCAAACCCATGTATTTCAATTGGAAGTATTTGTCGTGTCACCAGCACGACTTCCAAACTAAGGTTCTGTGCGGGAGCGTTCTCCCTAGTGTCCCTTAAGGAGCTCCGTACAGTACATTTATTGTTAAAAATTGTGAACAATATGACAGCTTTAGGCCACCCGTTTCTACTTTCACCTTTGATTCTGAGAAATTGTGACAATTCACGGATATAGGCTATTAAATGCAGGTGCGCTGCTCAGGCAAAGCGCAAAAGAAAAAAGGGTAGCTGCTTAATCTTAATCTGAATTGTATGTCTTGATGTTTTGATCTAGCCATAGATCTATTGTCTTGTTTTTGGCTATGTGAATGGAAGTCCGCGTCGATGCCTCGCAAGTCCAGTGTCGCGAGCGGACGTGACATCTAGAAGTCATACCGTATAATAATGGGTTATCATTAATATTGATGCGTAGGGGTTGATTATAACTCTTGTTTATTGTTTATACCACAGTCTGGGGGAATACTCGTATTCTGATTGGCTGCAGGGTGTGTATTATCTCCTGATATAGGCTACAGACACCTGCTAAGTAGTTCCAGTCAGTGTTTAGATTCTCTGCCCGAGCGTTTTTACTTTTATTTTATCATTATCATAAATTAGCCTAATCTGAGGAGAAATCTATGCCATAAACAGAAATATTATGGGTCTTTATTACACGGGTCTTCTCAATGCCGTGGAACGCTCCGTTCACTTGCATGGGTCCGGGGATATCTCGGGATTGGTTTCTTTATTAATCTAATGGGAAATGCAATATGTCTATTTTAGGACCGAATCACCGTTGAACTTGTTTCTAATAACATTTCTACCGAGAAATATACTTTTTACTTGCATAATCTTTAGTCAGTGATTACGTCTGATCTTTAGTTTTATAGTTATTAGGAAGATTTTATCGGCTCGCTCGCATGTTTCAATGACGTCAGGTTGCTAAGGACGCTGCTTTCGCTAAACTAGCACACACACACACACACACACACACACACACACACAATGCATTCCGCTGCAGATATTCCCTAAATTATTATTACTTTCAAAACGTTGGCCAAGGTGGAATATCCTTTTTATTTGGGCTGCTTCTAGGACATTTTGGGTGGATTTTGAACGGTATGTGGGCGAGACGTTTTTTGCAGGACCTGGCAACCCTGCGCTGTTGCCCGGGGTGCTGAAATGCTCCGGAACAGATCTGGATCCACTATGGCCAAAAGACTTGTATGCCCCCCCCCCCCCCCCCCCCCTTAAATAAATTCTATGGCAGAATAAAGAATAAATTCATGCATTAACATTCAACTTGAACATGTGTTTTTACAGTATAGCGTGGTGGAGGGCTGACGTATGTTGCCCAACCCGGAAGTGAGCGTCGCCCTGGTTTCCCTTGACAAAAAGCCAACGGGTTTTTCCATTGGATTTTGGATTATTGCAGAAAAATTAGCATCTTTGAAGCACCTCCTCAAAAACTGAAAATAAATAAATAAATAAAAAGATCTGTGCTCCAAAGAACGAAATGTAAACCAATGCATTCTGAATAATAATAATAATAATAATACATTTAATTTAGAGGCGCCTTTCAAGACACCCAAGGTCACTTTACAGAGCATATAGTCATCATTCAAAACTATGTAAAACAGACTAGGAATAAAAGAAAAACAGAGGTTAAACATGAAGAAGAATAATAATTAATAACACTCAAAGACGCCTACAGTGAAGGGGGGACCTCACTAACCACCACCAATGAGTAGCACCCACTTGGGTGATGAATGGGAGTGTTTCTCCGATTTTTCCATGCTACACAGAACGAAATGTAAACCCATGCAAATAAAGACTTCATGTTCATAATCATTTAAATATCATTAATCTCCTGAGTGTGTCGAGTGGTATTCTATTTTTTTCAACGGGGCTGCATCCAGTCACTTGACCGTCATGGTTGCTATGGTGGTTGCTATCGACCGCCCCCTCTAATCCTTACATGGTTCTAAAAACCACGCGGCAAAGGAGCTGCCGTCCATTGTGTTGTTTTTGTCGTAAACTAGGGTCAGATGGTTAAAAAATAGACAGATATTCCAAGGTATCCTTAAAAGGCAGCTTGGATGTTTTTATTTTGTGCAGTTTAGACTTCTTCTATAACCTATTTTTGAAAGCAAAACACCAAGCTCATTGATTTAACGAGGCAGGGTTATTTGAAACAATTTATTGAATAAATATTTATGAGAGGTCATTCCTTCTCCTGAGTTTGCTTCCTATTTATGTCTAGTGTACACCCCTACTGTCAACAAGCCCCCCCCCCCCCATATGGATTTGGAGAATTGCTGCCACGTCCCGGTGGTGGAGGTATCATATATATGAAAGAGGGCATTCAATTATACTACAATGATCAATTAGGAGGCCGAAGCCCTAAACTTAAAGGAAGTGATGCAATAGGTGACTGAGTCGACAACATTTAAGTAAGCCTTGGGGTCTCTTATATATCAAAGGGGGTCTCAAAGGACGCATATACGCTTCAACCTGTGGCTTACAGGAAATGACTCAGCAAGTGCTCCATCTTGTTGCACCCACCCAGCGGCTCGCTTGCAAGATTTTGGCCTGAAGTTCTTCCCAGACCTACGCCGTAGCCATCCAACCTGCATATCGGAGAATCAGGCCTCTCTTTAATAATGACAAAAAGTTATGAGAGGAATACACATAAACTTTTGTTGTCTCATAAGCGGCGTGGTGCCGGCTGCTTTTGACCTTTTGACCCCAGACTTCTGAGGGAATAGCTGCATCAATTCATTAGTCAATCAGAAGTATGTAAATATCTTCCCGGTGTCGTAAGAGGGCGAACAAGGTGTCCTTCAACATCTACGCTTCCAGGCGATTGCAATGGTGCCACACATGAGCATATTCGAACATGTTTAATGGTAGAAATTAGCTGTCGAAATTGGAGGCCTTAATCAATAATGAGCAGCTATTGATTTACTTTCCGATAGAAATTTGTGACAAATGACATATTATTTAGCATCTACACGTTGAGCTGAGTCCAATGACACCAAGCATGACACTCTAGCAAATGTATTTTACATGGTACATATGGTCTAGGACATGATCTCGGTGTGGCAAGAGGGCAAGCTTGATCTCATTGGACTCAGCTTAACGCGTAGATGCTAAATAACATGTAATTTGTCAAGAATCTCCATCGGGAAGCAAATCTATAGCTGGTCATTATTGATAAAGGCCCCCAAAATCGACAGCTAATTACTACCCCGAAACATATTCAAATATCATCATGTGTGGCACTGTTGCAATCGCCTCGAAACGTAGATGTCAAAGGACACCTTGTTTGCCCCCTTACGCCTCCGGGAAGATATTTTCATACTTCTAATGGATTGATTCATATTTTAAGGTTCTCGGAATGAGACTTTAGGCGGCTGCAGCAGAAGTGTTGAGACGAAAGATGATATCAAGACATTTATAGAATATTCCGATTCACATTATGATTCTTCGTCATAACTATCCGACCAAATATCCTTCACATTCACCGAGCGAAGATTATGAAAGTCCAGGCCCCCCTCCATCTCGTTGCACCTGCACCCAGCGGCTCGCTTGTATGATTTTGGCCTGAAGTTCTTCCCAGACCTACACCCTAGCCATCCAACATGCATATCTTAGAATCAGGCCTCTCTTTAACAGTGACAAAAAGTTATGAGAGAAATACACATGAACTTTTTGTTACCTCATAAGCGGCGTGGTGCCGGCTCCTTTTGACCTTTTGACCCCAGACTTCAAAAACGTGGCCACAGGCCAGCTGTGTCTACGCACCTTAAGCCACAAATGTACACATCCATCCCACAAAAAATGGGGACTAGAAACTAACCTCTGTCTTATATAGATTTACTGTACTGATGGAGGTCACGCCCCTTTTCCGGCCTTTTCGAGATAGCTAGGGATACTGAAATGTTTACACACATTTCCCGGGGCCCAGAGAACGACATATCCGAGATTTGGAATTGTAGCCCTTAGAGAAAAAAAGTTTTCCCAAATGGACTGTCATTTGGACAAAGCCCCTCAAGTGTTGCCTGCAAGACCTAATGGTCCAGAATGTGGTGGAAAAACAGTTCTTGAGATAGGAAGGTCGTACCGCCCTGAAATTTGAATACCTTATTCTAGGGCCTAACTGGGACCCCCGCACCGAAACTTGGCCCGGTCGGACCCGGAGGGCCCTTCCTGCCCGAAACTTGGCCCAGTCGGAACCCGAGTGCAGGAAGTGGGGGCCTGGACTTTCATAATCTTCGCTCAGTGAATGTGAAGGATGTTTGGTCGGATAGTTATGACGAAGAATCATAATGTGAATCGGAATATTCTATAAATGTCTTGATATCATCTTTCGTCTCAACACTTCTGCTGCAGCCGCCTAAAGTCTCACTCCGAGAACCTTAAAATATGAATCAATCCATTAGAAGTATGAAAATATCTTCCCGGAGGGGTAAGGGGGCAAACAAGGTGTCCTTTGACATCTACGTTTCGAGGCGATTGCAACAGTGCCACACATGATGATATTTGAATATGTTTCGGGGTAGTAATTAGCTGTCGATTTTGGGGGCCTTTATCAATAATGACCAGCTATAGATTTGCTTCCCGATGGAGATTCTTGACAAATTACATGTTATTTAGCATCTACGCGTTAAGCTGAGTCCAATGAGATCAAGCTTGCCCTCTTGCCACACCGAGATCATGTCCTAGACCATATGTACCATGTAAAATACATTTGCTAGAGTGTCATGCTTGGTGTCATTGGACTCAGCTCAACGTGTAGATGCTAAATAATATGTCATTTGTCACAAATTTCTATCGGAAAGTAAATCAATAGCTGCTCATTATTGATTAAGGCCTCCAATTTCGACAGCAAATTTCTACCATTAAACATGTTCGAATATGCTCATGTGTGGCACCATTGCAATCGCCTGGAAGCGTAGATGTTGAAGGACACCTTGTTCGCCCTCTTACGACACCGGGAAGATATTTACATACTTCTGATTGACTAATGAATTGATTCAGCTATTCCCTCAGAAGTCTGGGGTCAAAAGGTCAAAAGCAGCCGACACCACGCCGCTTATGAGACAACAAAAGTTCATGTGTATTCCTCTCATAACTTTTTGTCATTATTAAAGAGAGGCCTGATTCTCCGATATGCAGGTTGGATGGCTACGGTGTAGGTCTGGGAAGAACTTCAGGCCAAAATCTTGCAAGCGAGCCGCTGGGTGGGTGCAACAAGATGGAGCACTTGCTGAGTCATTTCCTGTAAGCCACAGGTTGAAGCGTATATGCGTCCTTTGAGACCCCCTTTGATATATAAGAGACCCCAAGGCTTACTTAAATGTTGTCGACTCAGTCACCTATTGCATCACTTCCTTTAAGTTTAGGGCTTCGGCCTCCTAATTGATCATTGTAGTATAATTGAATGCCCTCTTTCATATATATGATACCTCCACCACCGGGACGTGGCAGCAATTCTCCAAATCCATATGGGGAGGGGGGCTTGTTGACAGTAGGGGTGTACACTAGACATAAATAGGAAGCAAACTCAGGAGAAGGAATGACCTCTCATAAATATTTATTCAATAAATTGTTTCAAATAACCCTGCCTCGTTAAATCAATGAGCTTGGTGTTTTGCTTTCAAAAATAGGTTATAGAAGAAGTCTAAACTGCACAAAATAAAAACATCCAAGCTGCCTTTTAAGGATACCTTGGAATATCTGTCTATTTTTTAACCATCTGACCCTAGTTTACGACAAAAACAACACAATGGACGGCAGCTCCTTTGCCGCGTGGTTTTTAGAACCATGTAAGGATTAGAGGGGGCGGTCGATAGCAACCACCATAGCAACCATGACGGTCAAGTGACTGGATGCAGCCCCGTTGAAAAAAATAGAATACCACTCGACACACTCAGGAGATTAATGATATTTAAATGATTATGAACATGAAGTCTTTATTTGCATGGGTTTACATTTCGTTCTGTGTAGCATGGAAAAATCGGAGAAACACTCCCATTCATCACCCAAGTGGGTGCTACTCATTGGTGGTGGTTAGTGAGGTCCCCCCTTCACTGTAGGCGTCTTTGAGTGTTATTAATTCTTCTTCTTCTTCATGTTTAACCTCTGTTTTTCTTTTATTCCTAGTCTGTTTTACATAGTTTTGAATGATGACTATATGCTCTGTAAAGTGACCTTGGGTGTCTTGAAAGGCGCCTCTAAATTAAATGTATTATTATTATTATTATTATTATTCAGAATGCATTGGTTTACATTTCGTTCTTTGGAGCACAGATCTTTTTATTTATTTATTTATTTTCAGTTTTTGAGGAGGTGCTTCAAAGATGCTAATTTTTCTGCAATAATCCAAAATCCAATGGAAAAACCCGTTGGCTTTTTGTCAAGGGAAACCAGGGCGACGCTCACTTCCGGGTTGGGCAACATACGTCAGCCCTCCACCACGCTATACTGTAAAAACACATGTTCAAGTTGAATGTTAATGTATGAATTTATTCTTTATTCTGCCATATAATTTATTTAAGGGGGGGGGGGGGGGGGGCATACAAGTCTTTTGGCCATAGTGGATCCAGATCTGTTCCGGAGCATTTCAGCACCCCGGGCAACAGCGCAGGGTTGCCAGGTCCTGCAAAAAACGTCCCGCCCACATACCGTTCAAAATCCACCCAAAATGTCCTAGAAGCAGCCCAAATAAAAAGGATATTCCACCTTGGCCAACGTTTTGAAAGTAATAATAATTGAGGGAATATCTGCAGCGAAATGCATTGTGTGTGTGTGTGTGTGTGTGTGTGTGTGTGTGTGTGTGTGTGTGTGTGTGTGTGTGTGTGTGTGTGTGTGTGTGTGTGTGTGTGTGTGTGTGTGTGTGTGTGTGTGTGTTTAGTTTAGCGAAAGCAGCGTCCTTAGCAACCTGACGTCATTGAAACATGCGAGCGAGCCGATAAAATCTTCCTAATAACTATAAAACTAAAGATCAGACGTAATCACTGACTAAAGATTATGCAAGTAAAAAGTATATTTCTCGCTAGAAATGTTATTAGAAACAAGTTCAACGGTGATTCGGTCCTAAAATAGACCTATTGCATTTCCCATTCGATTAATAAAGAAACCAATCCCGAGATATCCCCGGACCCATGCAAGTGAACGGAGCGTTCCACGGCATTGAGAAGACCCGTGTAATAAAGACCCATAATATTTCTGTTTATGGCATAGATTTCTCCTCAGATTAGGCTAATTTATGATAATGATAAAATAAAAGTAAAAACGCTCGGACAGAGAATCTAAACACTGACTGGAACTACTTAGCAGGTGTCTGTAGCCTATATCAGGAGATAATACACACCCTGCAGCCAATCAGAATACGAGTATTTCCCCAGACTGTGGTATAAACAATAAACAAGAGTTATAATCAACCCCTACGCATCAATATTAATGATAACCCATTATTATACGGTATGACTTCTAGATGTCACGTCCGCTCGCGACACTGGACTTGCGAGGCATCGACGCGGACTTCCATTCACATAGCCAAAAACAAGACAATAGATCTATGGCTAGATCAACATCAAGACATACAATTCAGATTAAGATTAAGCAGCTACCCTTTTTTCTTTTGCGGTTTGCCTGAGCAGCGCACCTGCATTTAATAGCCTATATCCGTGAATTGTCACAATTTCTCAGAATCAAAGGTGAAAGTAGAAACGGGTGGCCTAAAGCTGTCATATTGTTCACAATTTTTAACAATAAATGTACTGTACGGAGCTCCTTAAGGGACATTAGGGAGAACGCTCCTGCACAGAACCTTAGTTTGGAAGTCGTGCTGGTGACACGACAAATACTTCCAATTGAAATACATGGGTTTGAAATTTGTGCTTTAAAACACGAAAATTTTGAAAATACGTGATCCTGAACACGTTTCAATAGATTAAATAACGTGACAGTGTCACGACTTTTCGTGAGACCGGGTTGGCACACTACACATGCACAGTCTTGCTGCGCACGCAGCACGCACAAAAAAGTAAACAAAGCAGATACAATATGAAGCGGTCGATAGTCGATTATTTTAAGAAAAGTGTGCCAGAGGAAACAAATGAGGCTGTTGTTTAGTGGTGCAACGGTTTACGGGTTTCCCGTGATCCGTACGGTGCAACCCTCATGGTTCGGGACGCAAGTGATCCGCGGATCGGCTGATGAAAAAAATAAGTTGTTTTTGAACCGGAAACCGGAACCGGAAGCGGTCACATTTATGTGACCGCTCTCCATATAAACAGTAGGGCTAGAACCGAGCGAAATGACCCTTGCAATGAGCAATGAGTCTTCCAACCGAAATCAATGGATTTACAAAATGCCAAATAAAACACGACAGAAACTGTATTTCGCTACCATACTTGATGAAAAAAAAAGATGAGGATGTCTGCATTGTCTTGGGAGAGTGTAGACTCTAAACCAGGGATGGGCAACTTTCATGATAAAGAGGGCCACATTTTTCATCATAACCATCGGAGGGCCACATGACTGCACACTTCAACTAAACGTGAGCTGAGAGAAGCTACACAATTTTGAATTTGGTAGATATGATATCCTGTATTCTGGTGCATTTTGGGGATGGCCACTACCTAAAAAATCATCCAGAATCATAACCTATGTACGGTATGTTAATTGAACCAACATACATTAATTTCATGTTTTCCATGCTCAAACAGCCACATGAATGGTCAGTATTTTTATCAGTGCAAAGGGCTCACATACATCATCATTCAATGAAGTCAAAAAACTGAAAAACATTAAGTGCAACAACTCAATGAACTCAAACCCAACAAGCAGTTGTAGTAGTTGTAGTGGCGACTTAAGTGGATATATTTAATGACTATCGCTTCTAAGCAAACTAGACGCATGGGTTTGCCTTCGAATTCTATGAATTCTTCTCATCTTTCTTGACCGAGTTTTCTGTAACTCGATCAATTATTATTATTATTATTTTATTTATTTTTTATTTATTTTTATTATGTGCGGGCCTGACTGAGTGAGGATGCGGGCCTGACTGAGTGAGGATGCGGGCCGCCAGTTGCCCATACCTGCTCTAAACTCTCCCAAGGCAATGCAGACATCCTGAATTTAAAGTTGTAAATCCAGGGTTAGGGATTATTTACTATCCATGTTAAAAAGAAGAAGGAATAATGCCTCAGATTGCAATTTTTTTAAATATTGACTATGCTTGAAGGAAGCAGGATTATTACCAAATTTTTCACTTTATTTTGTTTTTACACATTTTAAGATTTTATTTAAAGTCACATTTGTCTCGTTATCTTTTTTGCTGTTGTTGATCCGAAAATGATCCGACCCGTGATTCAAAAACCGTGACACGATCCGAACCGTGAGTTTTGTGATCCATTGCACCCCTACTGTTGGTGGTGGTGGAGAAGGGTTAGCAGAGGAAGCGACAGTGACAGGTTGGCGAAAAAGGCGGGGGGCAGTGGGGAGAAAGGCGGGGGGCAGTGTGGAGCCATTGTTGTTGAAAACAACAATGGCTGGTGCAGTTCCCGTGGTTACGATATGGGGGACAAGCCATGGTGTGTGTGTACTGCAGGACATGTGGCCCGTCCGTTGCAGGCAGGACACATTTTGTAAATGGATCTACACAATTCAAAGTTCAGTCATTGAAATTACACAACAAAAGCCAAAAGCACAATACGTGCAGGGACCGCTGCATCACACGAAGCTCCCAGCCCCTCCCCACCTCATTTAATAGGATAGATGAGACCAATCGCTCGGCGGAGAATGAAGAAATAATCATCAAGTTTAACACCGCCTACAACATCGCTAAAGAGGAACTCCCGTTCACAAAAAAAAAAAATGGTGCTACCTTATTTGTTTTGGTGCTACTAAATGAAAAGCTAGGTGGCACCAGTGTTACCTGTGAAAAAGTTAGACTGGAGCCCTGTTCCTAAGGACCATCACCTTATTTGGAGGCCTTTATTTTTAATTCTCTCCTCTATATTTTGCTCATTTGATATGAAGCCTCATTGTTCTCAATTCTGATTCCGTTTACACAGTTTAAATTTTGATTCTGTATTATTCTTGATACATATGACAGCTCTCTCTCAATGACGTGAATCTAGACCAGCAATGCTCTATTGCTTTTTTGAGGAATAGGACAGCAGCAAAAATGCAGGATTTTCTTGATTTAACATATGTGGAAATGGTTCAGATTTTGTATGAAAGATGTGTAATTTTTTAGATCAGAGCGACATGTTAAAATATTTTCACAGCACATATAGATAATATAAATACATTAGTTTGACAGTGGTACAGTTTATTTTGGTTACATGATTCTGTAGTTTTAATGTATTATTTTGTCTTTGTTTTTGGTCCTTAAGCCCAAAGCAGCAACTTTCTGCAGTTCACAGTGCCCTCTCAAGCAGCAACTACAGCAAGCTGTGTCACAAGCAAAGCCATCTGGCTATTCAGGTAAAAAAGAAAAAGTGCTTTGCACTTAATCAGTTGTAAGGTTTACCATCATCACAGAACATACATATTATTCCAAATTAAAATGAAGCAGAATATATTTTGAATTTTGAAGTTATGTTTTGCGCTGCTTAAAATGTAATGTATACAAAAGTTGAAAGGACTGATGTTATATGTATTCTAGTGATATAAATATAGCCAAAGAAATGCTGCTTCTCCATTATCCCTGGCATTAAAGTAACTTTGAGTATGTTGCATTAATGATTCGATTTCTTTGTATTTTGCAGCCTCCACCGGGAAAGTTCTCCTGCGACAGTATTGGATACGAACAGCTAATGTAAGGTAAATCTAAAACCCTAGGTACCTCTCATTCTTAGTTTTAAGTTTACTTTTATACTGATATGAAAATCTAGTTCAGATGAGGTTTGATTTATTTCTGCCTGTTTTTTCCAGATTCAAAAAAGATGAAATGGTCTTGTAAAACATGTCGATTTGAGGGTGACACACGGACAGAACTGTTGAAACACTACAGACTAAGACATGGAATTGTTAGCCGTGGCCAGACAGTGCCTTGCCTTTATAAGGATTGCCCTTGTTCATTTAAGACGTTCAATGCCCTTAATATTCATTTATCCAGGCAGCACCCTGAGGCAGTGACATCAAAAGATATTCTATCCTTTAGTTGTGTCCTGTGCAGTTCCAGTTGTTTTGATTCAGAAAGGCAATATTTTGAACATCTTGGAAGCCATTTGAGGAGATTTGAAGTAGTTGCATGTGTATTTAAAAACTGCACCTTCAGCTCAAACATATATTCAAGCTTCGCCTCGCACAGACACAGGAAACATTCTTCACATGGACTTGAAGACTTTAAAGATGAAGTATTGAAAAAATACTCGGTTCCAGTTGTTGACACTGAAGAGGAGGATCCTCAACCTTTGATTGAGGAAGACAAGGATCTATCTCAGATCATAAAAGAGAAGTTTGGCAGCCTTTTTCTTAAGTTAGAGAGCACCTTTAATGTGTCAAACAAGTGCATTGATGAAATTGTTAATGAGCTTCAATTCATATCATGCACAGCATCAGTTCCTGTTATAAGAGAGTTGATTGAGTCTACTCTAAGGATCCATAGCTGTGAGTTGGACACAGCTGTAATCTCTGATTTGGTTAAAATTCTCAGCGAGGCACACCCAATAAGCTCAGCTTTGGCAAGCGATGGTCCCTTCTCAACATTCTACAAGAGAAGACAATTCATGAAGGAACATTTTTCAGTTGTTGAACCAAAAGAGTATATACTCGATGAAAAAGAGGGCAAAACATTCCAGTATGTGCCAATATTGCAATCTCTAACACAGGTTCTGAACAACAAACACAATCAAGAAAAACTATTGGATACTGATAGAAATTTGGCAACACCCTTACACTACCAATCTTTTCATGATGGATCCAACTTCCAGAAGAATGATTTTTTCTCTGAAGAGGACAGACTTGGTCTGATCCTGTACATTGATGACTTTGAGGTGTGCAATCCTTTGGGAACTTCAAGGAAAAAACACAAAGTCACAGCTGCATATTGGACCTTGGGAAACATTCCAGAACAGTCTCAATCAGCATTAAGATCCATTAATTTAGCGGTTTTGTGCAAGGCAGTGGACACCAAGACATTTGGATACCGGAAAGTGTTAGAGCCATTGCTAACAGATCTGAGGACTTTAGAAAGAGATGGATTATTTGTTCCAGGTCTGGGAAAAGTTCTCAAAGGAACTGTTGTGTGTGTGGTAGCAGACAACCTAGGAGCTCACTCAGTTGCAGGCTTTGTTGAAAGCTTTTCTGGTTCTTATGCTTGCCGATTTTGTCTTGCTGAGCGGTCTGAGTGTCAGTCAAGAGAGGTGAGATCTCTTTATTTTCAACAGAGAACTGAGGAGCAACATGCAGTACATGTTCAGACTGCTTTGACGAGTCTGAAAAAGTCCCCGTGCTATGGTGTGAAAAACCAATGTGCACTGTCTGAAAAGCTTGAGCACTTTCATGTTACATCTGGGTACCCTCCAGATGTTTTACATGACCTTCTTGAAGGCATCATTCCATTGGAATTGGCATTGTCTTTTGATGTCCTCATCAAGAAGAAGTATTTTTCGCTCGTTGAACTAAATGATGTCATCCATCAGTTCCCTTACAAGTGGAGTGATAAGACAAATCGCCCTCATCTTGTCCCCGGCAACTTTTCAAAACGTAAATCGGTGGGAGGCAATGCTCATGAGAATTGGTGCCTACTACGTCTGCTGCCTCTGATGATAGGTTTGAAAGTACCTGAAGATGAGCTGGCATGGCAGATGCTAATGACTTTGAAAAGCATTTTGGAGCTTGTTATGTCACCAAGTCATACAGAGGAAAGCATTTGTTATCTTGACAGTTTAATATCTGAACATCGGAGCAGACTTCTTGAAGCTTTTCCTCAACAGAGGCTCATTCCTAAGCACCATTTTCTTGAGCACTATCCTCAGCTTATGCGAGAATTTGGTCCTGTAGCTGCTCTGTGGACCATGAGATTCGAAGCAAAGCACAGCTTCTTCAAGAGAGTTGTCAGACACACAGGATGTTTCAAGAATATCTTGCTTTCTCTTGCAAACAAGCACCAGCTCATGATTGCAAACCATCTCCACGACTCGAATGCAGTCAAACCATCATTCTTGGTTACAAAAACTACAGAGGTGTCTTTGGATGTTCTGAAGGATGACATTAAAGACGCATAGAAGTGCAGATTTCCAGGTGTCACAAGAGTACATATTGCCAACTCTGTGAACTGTTCAGGGACAACCTATGCTGCTGGAATGGTTGTGTGCCATGGTTGTACTGCTGGGTTGCCAGACTTTGCAGAGGTGCTACAAATTATAATAGTTAATAACAAACCAGGGTTTGTCATTAGACTAAAAATGGCATGGTACAATGAGCACCTTAGAAGTTTTGAGTTGGAGAACACACGCAATGAGAAAGTAATTGAGCAAAAGGATCTTCCAGATTTTTATCCTTTGGCGACATACACTCTGGCAGGAAGACATCTGGTAACCTTGAAGCACCACATTTGCCTCCCTTATTAGTGGTCACAAATGCGGGATGTTTGTTGAAATTCGAGTTTGAACTTTTTGAACTTTTTTGTCTGGACCCCTATCCATCCACAGATTCATTCACAGGGGTTTTCAAGTCGACAGCCTTATGTGCTGCACAGATTATTCATCACATCTCATCATATAGGACTTTTTTCTGGACATTATTGTAGATAATGATCATATTTTAATGAGTTAACGTCAGCACACTGTATATAGTTGCAACTTCACATCAGAAGGAATGTCTGTAAAGACTATCAAACAATTTTTGTGTTTTTAATGCAGCTCTGCCAGGATGGGCACCCCAGCAAAGCTCCGCATAATTTTTGGAGACGACGATATTCGCAAACTGATTCTCCCTGCAGGCATACCAAGCAGCCTCACAGACCTTATTTGTGCTATCAGAGAATCTTTTGATATTCCTATGGATTTTTCTGTGCTTTACCACGACAGTGATTTCAATGGGCAGTTTTTCACTCTAACCAGCATTGGAGATGTGGAGGATAAGGCAACATTAAAAGTTGTGCCAGTAAAGCCAATTGTCCTCACTCTCAGTTCAGTGAAAGAAATGGAGTTTGACTCGCCTCCACCACGAGAATCCTCTGATGCTATCTCCATCCACTCATCATCATCATCATCAGACACCATCATTCTCTCCTCCCCTGATGAAAGTGGAACTTTACGACGCTCTCAACCGTGGCCAGCCAGATTTGAAATACCGACATTTTCCTTTGACGTAGAACAACATTTGCAGGCTGGAAACCAAGCATTCCTGAAAGATGGTTCCCTGCTCAACCACCCAAGTTTGACAAGCAGTGTACTTGAGAAGCTTGCAGAGGTGGTTTTTGGTTACACGGCATACCCCACAGGGATTCAAATTTTGACAGTGGTCGAAGCCTTAATCGAAAAGTTCCCATGTCTCAGGGAACCAGGATCTTTTAATGGCCTTTATGGGTGGCAGCAGAGGATGAAATGGAAAATGGGGAATTACCGTGCAAAATTGAGAGGCCGTCAACTTGCCTGTCCAGAGCTGGAAGTGAACTCGCTGAAAGGACGGAGCTCAAATGAGACGGGTTCAAGCAAAGGCATAAAAAGGCCCAAGAAAGCAGAGGTAAACTACCTGCCTCCACTGCCAATTGGGGAAACGGAAGACACTTTAGAGAAGGAGAGGGTAGGCATGTTGCAAGAAATTAAGAAGAAAAACAACGAGAGGGTAATATCTGAGAAAATGGAAAGATCTTTCTCCTTCCGAAGACAGGAAGTTGTAAAGCAGTGCCCCGCCATCCAAGATTTCCGGGAGAAATGGCCTGCTCTTTTCTCTGAAGTTCAGGTAAAACAAGTCTGTGTGTTGCATTCATAAATCCATTAAGAAATAGTGTTTGTGAAAACAATAAAGTAAATAGCATAATCGTACCTCCTTCTTTCAGATCAAGGAGGAATTCAAAAGAATAACAACGGTTCCCTTGGAAAGAACTTTTCTTACTAAGCTGGACTTCTACACTCCAAAAATGCAGGAGATATTCAGTAAAGAGGGCGGAGTAGCTGGGACCAAAATACGACCACATCTAGATTCACTCAGCCAGGTAAAGCAGGGGTTCCCAAACTTTTTCGGCTCAAGACCGATTACAGAAATGTTATGTTTTGCTGGGACGCACACGCACACACACACACACACACACACACACACACACACACACACACACACACACACACACACACAGGTGGGGAGAGAGGGCAAGAAATGGAGGTAGAGAGAGATGCACCTAAGTTTAACACAGTGAAAAATCATGCTCTTGTCTATTTTAATTTGGAAAATAAATTCACAAAATTGACATTTCACTCTGCTAACTGGCAACTGATGACCCACTTTGGGTCACCAACCTACAGCAGTTAAGAGTAATGCCCTCTGAGGACCAACCAATGCAGATCCAGGATATCATAGTTTTGTATGAATTTTGATGTTGCTTCTATTGACATGTATCGATTAGTGAATTCATATGGTACTTCCTACACAAGTATCTTCTGTCTGTTAAAACAGCGACACATTGAAGCGAGACGGGAGGCCATTATTCGCGCCCTGATGGAATTCCTGGGGGAATCTTCAGGGGAACTCTTCAAGGACTACAAGGTAAATTCAAACATTTTCAGATCACAAAGTTCACTTGAGTACATTATATTGAATTCTTAATCACTTCCCCTTTAAATACAACTTGCTTGAACCATCAAATAATTGTCAGAAAATTCCAATTTTTGAAAATGGAGCCTTTATTGGTCCCTTTGAGAAAAATAAAATTGCCCAAATATTTTCAAAATTTGATTTAAAAAAATGCTTCATTTTTTTTTTTTTCTATCAAACAAAAATGTAATACATATCAAAGCCCATTTCTGCCTATGGAAAAAAGTGATAATGATAAGTGAAAAATTATGAGATAAAAAGTCATAATTATCCAGTTCAATTATTTTGGCTCATTTTGTGGTTTACAACTTTTTATTTTGAATGCTGGTTGGCCTGAAAACAGTTTCTGTCCTTCAGGCAAAAACAAACAAATGTTGAGCATTCTTGTGTGATATATCAATATGATAAAGTCATCACAGAACTAAAATTTTAATCTAAATTGACCAAATTATGTATTTAACCAATCTTAACTTAATTTAACCAAGTTTACTTCAATGATAAGAATTGTATATTGCTTGATGACATTTTGCATAATGCATGAAAAGCAAAAAATGAAAATTGACAGAATTATTGGAAAGTATTGGATACATAAGGCTGATCATTGCCTTTTATATCACAATAAAAGAAACAAAATGCATCCTTTCAATAAGTAGTCTTTATTGTAAGTGCATTCTGGTGGTTGTTTCAGTTGGAGATGACGAAAAATATCTTTTCATAGATGTAATTCAACTATATGGCCTATTACACAGTGCATGAATGGGAATGCATTCCTAAAAGTCTCTAAATTAACTCAATATCTCATAAGAAATAAATCTAAAATGTCAATGAATTAAATCATATTCCTGACATGAAAATTGGGGAAATGATTATCTGTCCTCACTTCTCTTTTCTCCTCTCTCCTCCCCTCTCCTTTCTCCTCTTCTCTCCTCTCCTTGATTCTCACTTCTCTTCTGTCCTCTTTCCTCCCCCCTTCTCTCTTCCCCTCTCCTCTCTCCTCTCCTCTTTGCGTGCTACATGCACATCTGTATTATTCAGTGTTTCTAATAATGAGAGACAGGATATTAAGTTCAGGAATCACTAGAGTTGTGAATAAGGTCCATAAGGCCTGATTTACTACAGGTTGTTTGTGCTTGTAAAAGCGAGTGTAAACTTCAGCTGTTAGGTACTGTGGAAGAACTATTTTAGAATCAGAAAAATGTATTTCAAACTGAATATTCACAAGACAGCAAATGTCGCAGCAGACAGTACACACGCAAAGGTTATGTTTCCAGACCCTAACAACACAAATGCATACACAAAAGAGACAAATAACAACATCATCATATAGGATGCACTCTCTAGTTCCCTGCTACCCCCTTACCTGCTCAGTTTCAGTCTCCCCTTTTTTGCATGATTCAAAGACTCAATTTCTAAACTTCCTAAAGTCAGTGAATTTATTTCAAATATTTAGGATTGATAGGTATTGAAATATTGATATTTTTGACACTAGTCTATAACTTGAATAAAAAATTAAGCTGTACTATGGACCTGAACGTGGATTTACATATATTTTACAGGATATCAGCAGAGAGGCAGCTCAAGAGGACCAGGCTGAGCAAGTCCTGAAGATCTGTGTCTTCCACACAAGTGAAGAAGATGCGCCCGACGCTGATGTGTCGATTGTTGTTGAAGGGACTGAGGTACTTGACAACTGTGGAAGTGTTGCAAAGGCCTGTCTCCTGCTGATGGGCATCATTTATGCCATGAACTTGAGTTACCCACCAAAAATGAAGTACACTTTTGAAGTGTTTCAGAAACTTCTTCTAGAGCTTGATGTCCTTAAGCTGTCCCCGAAAATCCAGTCTCTGCGAAACAAGCTTATAGCTTGAGTGCACGTTTGACCCAAGAGTTGTCCTTTCAAACAGGGCACTAAAAGAAAAGAACAAGTTGTTTATGTGGCTATTTGTCAATTTTATTATTTTTCTCTTGTTTTAATTATAATTTTTATTTCACCTTGTTGCACTGTATTAACAATTGTGCTGTCTTCGGTTCAAGGAAGGAGGAAGCAAGGAAGGAATGGGGGGGGGCGAAATATCGCACTTTTTAGTGTCAAGATGCTCTGATTTTTGTACAGACGTTTAGAATCTCAGGGCAAAACACCGTTCTTTAAGTCTAAATGTTCGAATAATAAGCATGTCTTTTAAGATGCACTAAAGGTTCCTGAAGCATGTCAAATGTTTTTTTCGAGAGGTTAAGGTTAAAAAGGATCCAAAAGATACGTATGCTCTATGAAACAGTTCCTGAACTTGTCATTGTGTCTTTAACATGCTACCTCAGACCCATTTTAGCCACCCTAAGATGTTTTGAAAAAAACATCACAAAATTGTGTTTTGGCTTTGTTAAAAGAATAAATAAATAATAATAAAAATCTTCTTAGGGTGAACTATATACCTTGTTGTTGTTTTGCGATGCAAACTTGTAAAATGTTTTATTGAGAAAAATATTTTTCAATTAAAAATAAGTGTTGTTAAATGAAACAGTTGCTTCATTCTTTTTTTTTAAGTCATTGTTTCAATAAACAAAAACATTTAGAACAAATTTAGACAATTTAATCTGCAGAAAAATTATGTAAAATGTTGTGTAAATGTTACTTAAATATAGTCCATAAATAAAAGTTAGAATAAGTATTTAATTACCTTGAAAAGCCATTGATTTCAGGTGAGATTATTCAGTTTGAAGCAGTCAGAGTCTAAGTAAAACTTAAGTTACCTGAGGTTTGCTAGTAAAATAAACTTATATCTGCAAGTAAAGTTTACTTAATGTAGAATTGTAGAATTTACTACAATTTCTAAGTGCAAAAGCTTTCCTAAGTTTTCTTAAGTAAATAACGCTTCAAATTTTTTTCAGTGTTCGCGCTCGTGCATGATTGCGCGTCCAGGTACTTGGAATGGGTGGAGTCAGAGTCAGCGTTGAAGGAGAGGGGGTAGGACCATTTGAGTTGTGTATTTTCAAAATCTGCTGGCGTTTCGCAAATCCCATACCCAACCTTTAAGTAAAGATATGGTACAGCTGCATACATTGACAGCCTACCGTTCGTTTGTGGGCAAATTTGCTCTCATCAATGATGACAAATTGATGAAGACTACCAATTTTCATTCCTCTCTTACGCAGTCGAGTGGGGACAGCAACACACGCCTTCAAATGTAGAAATATAGCATTAGCATGTTAACCTGTAACAATGCCTTAGTATGGAACTAAATATTCTGTACGCACCATGAATTAAGTTTGTTTTGCATTTTCGCACACAAGCCATCAATGTATTGTATTTTCATTGAATGTGTTGCTGAGTGTACAACCTAAGTTTGTATCAATGTTGAACCCATTTGTTAACATTGGGTTGTGACGATAGACTGTATAAATAGACACATTTCAATTGAATTGAAATTGATAGCTATTAAAATGATGGGCAAATTATTGAAATGATCAAGCAGAAAAAAAATACCAACGAAGAAGAAACGTCAAACTGCAAACTAATTTCCGGTAGGTGCACAGAGGCTGTTTTGACAATGCACTGTAGAAATGAGAGCATTGCGCCTATAAGTAAGTGTACTGTAGGGATAATAAAGGGCACTCAATGTAAGTGCACTTACGTAAGTGCGCAATTTCGAACACAGCATGGGGCTAGAACCGAGCGAAAAGACTACCCTTTCCGTTTCTGATCCGGTTTCATTTATAAAAACACAGATTTACAAAATGCCAAATAAAACATGACAGAAACTGTAATTCGCTACGATACTTAATGAGGAACCTCAACGAACACCACTTACCACACGATGAGTTTCGCATTTCTGAAAACGAAGGTTAAAGGGGACATATTATACCCCCAGGTGTGAGTGTGATTAGTCCTTACAAGCCGTTTCGAAAATCTGCCCCATATGACATCATTAGTGGGCGTGTCCACCTAGATCTGTGCTGGATAGATCAGTCTACCAGCCAACCAAGTGGACTGAAGTAAACGTTGCTCATCTATCCAGCACAGATCTAGGTGGACACACCCACTAATGATGTCATATGTGGCAGATTTTCTAAACGACTTGTAAGGCTAATCACACTCACACCTGGTGGTAGAATATGTCCCCTTTAAGGGGTGGTTGTGAATACCCATAGCCAGCCATTGTGAAGCAGGGAGGGGCGATTCGAAATTAGCCAAATACTGGGGACAGGACCAATATTCAAAATATCGGTGTTAACCACTCTATTTCATCCTAGACGAATCAGAAAGGGGGCTCAACGTCCAAAATACCGGAATTGTCCTTTAATGTGTTCCAAACAAGCTTACGCCAAAATTTAAACTAGCGAATCAGAGCAGATGATACTAAATAATGTGTAGCCAATGAGAGGGAGGTGGTGGCCGTCGACTGGATTTGGGAAACTAAACAGACGAGTTGGATGCGCACCAAAGACTGTCAGAAGAGTCAGGCGATAAACTATTCTAGGTAAGCAAAAAAATGGTATAACATTTATATATGACCTCAATTTTTAGAATGAACCTGAAGGTAGTTTTTATCTTACAGACTTTTGTAATTGTAAGGCAGGCTACGATAGCTTTAATTCCAATTTTAGGCAAAACTTTCTCAGAAATCTGGTGTTTACTCTAGAAAGTTAGCTGAGATGGCGCGGTCCTTTGCTTTTCTTTGTGTTCTTTGCTTTTACCAACTAGCTACCATATGGAAATGGGAACGCGTTTTAAGAAGAGAGCACGTGATGACGACATGGAGGCCACCCATCTGAACGAAGATTTCCCAACCCAAATTGAGTCAAACGAGGACCAGTCAGTGGAGGACCAGCCAGAAGAGGCGGTCCCTGTTAGACCAAAGAAGGTCAAAGAGAAAGTCAAATATTCCTCAAGGAAATTATGTTTTCCTGTTACTTTTGCCAGCAGGGTTTAACATTGTTGGGTAATAGTGAACTTGTGGTATATGAGGAGTATTATAATTATAAAGTTGTCACACTTAATTGATTGATGAAAGTTTAAATTAAACTCTGAATAGCCGAATAGATGTCAAAGTCAGCTTTATTGTCAATTGCAAGATATGTGCCAGACATGTAGTCATCTAAATAACATTAGTATCTGACCCAGGGTGCAATAAGAACAAAATTATATATTTTAAATAAGATAAGTAATATTTACAATAAATTAATTAATGCGCTAATGTTTCAGTGGAATACACTAGGTTTAGTGAATTGGTCTCAGAGTTTGTTCAGACAAACACAATCTTAAAACTGATATCAGTTATAACAGCCAGTAATTTAAATGTAATTCATAAAGACTGAATTCAAAATCTATGCATGTACCGAAGTTATATGTTCTGAAAAACATCCTGTAACACAGTTTATGTATTTTTCATTTTTGAATAATAGGAATTTACTTTGTTGTAATTTTCTGGATATAACCCTCCTTTTGGGGGAGCTAACTTGAAATCTGTGTTACATTTGTTTGCCCAAAATGTACAGGGTCACCATCAGGGCCAATGGAGTTGAACAAACTTTAACAACAAACCAAGATGGACAAACAGAAGATTGAACACCTAGAGCAACATTAAAAACCTGGAGGCGGCCAACAGGGAGCTGAACAAATGAAAAGGACTTCCTAATTGCCCAAATTCAGGGAGCCCACAATATCCATGGTACAAGTCAGGTACAAAGGCAATACAATTATCGTTATTCATGTTATTCATATTAGATTAGATTAGATTAGATTAGGCTTTATTGATCCTTTTGGGATGACTCCCTCAAGGAAATTGATTGTCCAGTAGCTTACAGAAAGAAACACAACACAATATTAAATTATATACAATATAAGATAAACAATACACTCTTAGATAACTATATAAAAAAAAAAATATATATATATATATATATATATATAGAAAGTAGAGATAATAATAGAAGTAAAACAGGATTCAAGTAAAATAAAAGATAAATGTAGAGAACTGTATAGAGGATTAATATAAATAAATAAATAAATAAATATAAATAAATAAATAAATGTAAACATAAATAAACATATATATATATACATATACACATGCACACACATATACATATGCACACATATACATACACATATATATATATATATACATACATACATACATACATACATACACACATACGGCATTGTGAATAAATATCATATCATATATGAAATGACGGTGAGCAAGGGGTGGCTGACAGTTAAATTAAATTAAATAAATTAGCAGTTCAAATTAAGCAGTGGAATAGGTTATATCTCTCCTCTTTACTCTATCACTTCTATTACTTCTATTACTTATATTCTATTTCCTCCTACTTCCCTCCGAGTGAGGAGTTGTAAAGTGTGATGGCATGAGGGACAAAGGAGTTCTTTAGTCTGTTGGTCCTAACTTTGGGAAGGAGCAGCCTTCCACTGAACAGGCTCCTCTGGTTGCTGATGACAGTGTGCAAGGGGTGGCTGGCATTGTCAATAATGTCCAGCAGTTTGTCCAGTGTCCTCCTCTCTGCCACCGTCACCAGTGGTTCCAGCTTCATGCCGACCACAGAGCCGGCCCGCCTGATCAGTTTATCCAGTCTGGAGGCGTCCCTCTTGTTTATGCTGCCTCCCCAGCACACCACAGTGTAGAAGAGGACGCTGGCAACCACAGACTGATAAAACATCCACAGCAATTTGCTGCAGATGTTGAATGACCGCAATATCGAGTATAGCGTCATATAAATATGTGCTAGATAGATAGCAACAACAACACATTTTCATTATATTGTTTCAACATTTTTTGTGGGGAAAAAAATGTGATTAGCTAATAGCTGTGATACAGTTGTGTGCTTTCAAAAACTGAAGAGAGTACCCAGAGTGAGCCTACATTGAGTTATCATCTTTCTTTTGAGTATTGTTTACTTAGGTTGCACAGTTTTTTGTTTTTTTTAAATCGATCGTATAGCCTACATGTAGCCTACGCTCCAAATCCCAAACGCACACTGTGACGTAGGGAACGAGCAAGACCCAGGCAGTGGGAGCACAGGCCAGCGGGGAAGTGGGGAGGGGGGCCAATCGTGCTTGAGTACGGAACAGGGCAACTTTGCCTAGTGTGAGTGCGCCCTTATACATCTCTCTGCTTGTCTACTCCTCAACCCCCCTTCTCACAGGCTTTAAAAGGACTGCAAAGATACTGTCTTCATCGTCATCATCATCTCCCGCCCCCTCCTCTTCCTCCTCAGACTTCAGCTCATCATCCTCTGAAGAAGAGGAGAGGAAGAAGTAAAAGAAGACCAAAAAGTCAAAGAAAAAATCGGATTCATACAGCCGTTCAAGAATATAGTTTCTTTCACTAAAGTTGCCCATTACCTGTTTTCTATAGTTCATATACGTACACATTAAAAGCAGCTTAGGTAAATATAATCAGAGAGGGATTAAGAGTTGTTAGGGTTAGGGTTAGGGTTACATTATGTCCATATACTGCATAGAATTATATATTTTAGTATTCACTATGAATTCTGCAACCCTGTGTAATTGCTACATTGCTGTCATGAGGCTATACTGTGCTCCTCTGGTTATGTTAGAAATACATTGCCCTGCCCAAAAAAACGTCCCACAGTCAAATATCTTGTTCGACCATCTTAAGCTTTGATTACGGCACATATTCTCCGTAGCACAATTTAATGAGCTTTATTTGGCACATAAAAAGCAAATTGAAGCATTTCTTCTTGATATGCCTCACTGAGGAGTGGTTGATGCAGGCCAAAAACTGAACAGTTCTGAAACAGTGACATCTTTTCCACGAAAACAGCATATGTCTTCTGACATGGTTGTTTAAGAAACAAGAAGCTATTCACTGCATCAGTTAGGGTTAAATAATTTGTTGCCAACTGGAACATACCACTGCATTTTTTGACTGATGGAAGGCTTTTTCCAATTTGCTTAGTAAAATCCAGGTGGTGACTTTGTTTTTGGCCGGGCAGTTTAACTAGCTTCCAAAGCAGATGAAGGATTCTACTTACCTTAGTGGTTCAATGCGCATCCTCCATCCTGGCTGGTTATGTTCGGTAAAGCCTCTGAGCCAGTTAAGAAAGGGCACTACTTTTCTGTGCTGGTACTTCCAGGCTGGCAATGGCACCATTGCTAGTCACAGGGGCACATAGAAAATGAGCTAAATCTAATATAACCAGCCTGAAAGGGGGATGAACAATTTACCAGGAGAAAAGTAGGATCCATCCTTATCAGCATATATTACCTACCTTATAGGGTGCAACTCAACAATGCATTGTTTTTTTCTTGTTATGTGACCACAACAGTCATTCAATTCAGTCGCAATATGACTTGATGAAGAAGGCCTTTGAAAAGCTGAAGGTAGACAGGAAAACAATTGCAAGGACTGCTGTGATTGCAGAGCTGTTCCTCACCTTCCCGGATCGTTTCAAAGAGCACAATAGAGAGCAAGATGATAAGATAGCCGACTTCGCAGATCGCTGCAGGAATGCTATTACAAAGGATATGGCAGAGGTCATAACTGAAAAAAAAAGAAAAAAAAGGCAAGCTCCTCCCGATAATCAGGGCCGGATTAACAATTTTCTGTGCCCTGGGCAACAAGGCTCAAGGCCCCCCCCCCCCCCCCCCCCCCCCCCGCCGCCGCCAAACAATCGTAAAGTCGCTATCATCAGAACTTGGTGGCTTGATGAGTACTTATTGAATGTTTCAATTGTCTTGACAGCAAACAGCTAGGTAGGCCTTAACTTAAAACCATAGAACATTTAAAAAATGCAAAAATTTGAAATTATCACCAGCCATGAAGCAGGCAATTAGTGTGTTTTTAGTAAAAATAAACCATTGGCTACACTTTCATGTAATTTCAAAGTCAAGATCATGTTTATTGTATCACAATTCAACATTTGATGTTGATTACTTCACTACTATATATCCTTATTATTTTATTTAAACAAATGAGCAACACTGAAAGTTTGTTTAAATCTGTGAATATCTCCTCACAATCCCCTAAACAAAACAAATGGTGTTTATGGTTGGAATTCTTTTATCTATTTTTGAGCAGCCATTTTAAATATTATTCATTTTAATGCCACTATTTTGTTCTCATACTTGTTCATTTAAGGACTGGAAAGTGCTTTCTTTTTAAAGCGGTTCTTATTTCTTTTTCAAGTATACTTGAAAAAGAAATAAGAACTGGTTGTGAAATTTACATAAAAACGATGTAAAATCCCTACAGAAGAGTATAGTAAACCCAAAAATATATATTTTTCGTTTAAATCACAGTGAACTTTTGTAAACTATTAAACAAAATGTTTTTGTTATATTTACAATAACAATATGTGATTATAATCAAATTTATTTGTTAAAACTACAAATATTGGTAACAAAAACAGCGAAATACTGTAATACTCTTAACAAAACAATTATGTTAATTTGACATGCAAATATTGTAGAAACTACAGTTTTAGCCAGTTGATTTAAAAATACAAAACATATATGTAATCATATATACAAGTCTATGCTGTACTTTTAACATGATCTTGATGAAACTATGCAAATTGAGATAGGCCTAATAAAAATTCTCACTATGAAAAAAATGTCATTGTGAACCTCGAGGTTGCCTATCTATTTATAGGATATATAAAAATATACAATTATAATTCCAATGTTTTTTTTTTATCATGGCTATTTGTAGCCAATCTGGTGCTGAGCTTCATGATGCAGGTTTTATATTGGTGATATTGAGATTTGGTGAGTGAGATAAAAACATCCATGAATATTGGGTCATTTACGGAGGAACTGCACCTGTTTTTTTTTTTAGCAAGTTTGATAAATGAGCACTGAGTCCGCCTAACTTTGAATTTAAAAGTGTGCAGCTCGTCTCTGATTGGATAATGACGTTAGGGCGGGAGGAGAAGCACGAGCTCCTTGTTCACGGCTTCAGCTGATGTCACCAACGAGCCAGTAGTAGCGCCGCCGCGTCTGCAGAGTGGAGAACACATCAGAAATCTTCGGACTACCGGACTACTTTGTACTACTTTCATTAAACTTATTTTGGACAAATCTACGATTGGAATGGCTATTCAATCGATCCGTGGCTATTGCAAAAAACTTTGCAAGGTAAGCTTAAAATGTCGGCTACTTTTCCTACTTTTTGCTGAAAGCACATGGTGTAAGCTAGCACCAGTTGATATTTAGCAGGCGCTAGCAACAGTTGATATGTAGCAGGCTAAAGACCAATAGATTGATAACTCTATAAAAATGATCACCTGCGTCTTTTGTAGAAAGATATTGGTTACATTAAGAGGCTATGTACTACATTGCAGAGTGCATAGGAATGAGCCTCGTTGTCTTTTCAAATGTGTTGGCGCCAACTGTAGTCAAACATTTACCACTTATGCAGCTTTCAAGGGGCATTTTTATCGCGTGTACAATGCACCTGAACCGCAAGCCACTCCTAGAGCTGTTGTTGCAGATTTAAAATGCGCAGTTTCATTATGTGCCGGCCATTTTCACGCAGTGAAAGAGCTAGTGTCTCACTTAAATGATCATATTGGAGAGGGCAGGTCTGTGTCATGTCCAGTAAGTGGTTGTAAGCACATGTTTACAAAAAAGTCATCATTTACTTCTCACATGTGTAGGAAGCATAAAGCATGCTCCCCTGATGGTATTGATGACATGTACAGGGAAACTCGCCCTCAGCCCCCAAATTTCATTGCCAGTACAGATGATTCAGAAAACACACATGATGCTATGTCAACAGCCAGTGCTGCCAGTGATATGCCAGAGATTGATAGTCATTCTTATCTCAGAAACATGTGTCTATTTTACCTTAAACTGCAAGGACAGCTGCTTGTACCTGCCTCTACTGTACAGACTATTGTAGAGGAAATGCAAAATGTGCATGACTTAGGTCAAGCCTACACAATAAATAAAGTAAGATCTTTATTAAAAAATGATATGAGTCTATCAGATGAAGCAGTCACTAAAATTTGTGACAGCATTAAAGAGTCAGATTTGTTCTCTTCCTGTCATCAGGGACAATTAAGAACAACATACACCAGAAATCAGACATTCACAAAAATGTTTAAATACACGGAACCCCGAAAAGGGGCATTGGGAATTGATGAAAACATGACACAAAAATTTGCATACTACATACCAGTTGCAGAAACTCTGAAGAGCTTTCTACAGTCAGATTTATGGAGGAATACACAGGCACAACAGTTTGGAGATCCTGATGTAGAGGTTTTTACCGATTTATATGATGGACAAAATTTCAAATTCCACCAGTTCTTTAATGAAAACCCTGAAAGCCTCAAACTGATTTTGTACCAAGATTCATTTGAAGTGGTGAATCCCCTGGGTTCTGGTAAAAAGACGCACAAAGTGCTTGCAGTGCTTGCAATATTTCATTAGCAAATTTACCCATCCATTTGCGTTCCAATACTGATAATATGTTTTTGGTCTTGTTATGTGTTGAGAATGACTTTAAGCGTTTTGGAATAGCCAAAGTTTTCTCAGAGTTGTTGGCAGATCTGAAATCCTTGGAGACAGATGGAATAAATGTAGATGGGGAAACAGTAAAAGCGGGTCTTTACTGCATTGCTGGGGATAACTTGGGTTCTCATTGTGTAGGTGGGTTTACAGAAAACTTCAGCACCTCTCAATATTTTTGCAGATACTGTGAAATCACAAGAACTGAGTTTCATGCTGATCCGAATGCCTGTGGTCCTCCACGCACCCCAGAGACGTATGACACGGCTGTGGAGGATCTCCAGGCTGAAGACATCCAATGTGTCAGAGGAATAAAGGCAAACTCTGTCTTTAATACCCTTGAGTCTTTTCACGTCTCCCAGCCTGGTCTCCCTCCTTGTTTAGGTCATGACCTCTTTGAAGGAGTCTTGTCATATGATCTAGCACTGTACATGAAGAACATTATAAAAAAGAAAAAATGGTTCACATACTCCCTCTTAAACATGCGCATCAAGCAGTTTAAGTATAAAGGATCTGAAGCGCTCACAAAGCCATGTGCTGTCAAATCTGACGGAGCAAAGTTATCAGGGCAAGCCGTTCAAAACTGGAACCTTTTGAGATTGCTACCAGTTTTGATTGGTGACAAAGTTCAAAACCATCAGGATGAAGTATGGCAGTTAGCTCTCCAGTTAAAAGACATTGCAGATCTTATTTGTGCTCAGAACATTTCCTTGTCGCAGATAGCATATGTTGACATTTTGATCCATGATTATTTGGAGATGAGAAAGCTGTTGTTTCCTGAAATTCAACTAAAACCCAAGCACCACTATTTGCGCCATTATTCAGCACTGTTGTTGAAATTTGGTCCATTGATGAGGTTATGGACCCTTAGGTTTGAAAGTAAACAGTTATTTCAAAAGATGTGCCAGACACTTGAACATTTTCAAAAACATTTGTCAAACTTTGTCAGAGCGTCATCAGATGTATCAGGCATATCTTTTAGCTGGGCAAGAATGCGGTACACTACTGCAAGTGAAGGAGAGCTGTGCGTTTTATCCCAACCTCTACAGTGACACTATCAAACATGCAGTCAGGGAGTTGGCCTTTTCAGAAAACGATACCAAAGTTACCACAGACATTCAGTATTAAGGGCAAGAAATATAAAAAAGGACAGTTTCTTGTGTACAGAAATGATGAGTACATGGACTTTGGTGAACTTCTACTCATCTTGATTCAAAATGACACATCTGTGTATATTTTGATGGATATCCACAAAGGCACCTTCAGTGTATCAACATTAATGACCTGCCCGATTTCTATCCTTTGGTATCCTACATTCTGGATGGATACCAAGTCATTCCACTAAAACACAGTATTGTGGAAAAATAAAGTCCAATTAAAGCGGACTTACTTCTCATTGTAAATAGTTTGACATTAATATAAGTGTTAGCTGATGCATGTCCCTGCTCTGTTAAAGGTTCACTGTCAAGCTATCTAGTGTTTGTGCAGCTTCCCTGCTTGAAAGGGATTGGTACAGACCATAGGAGGTTTAACTGGGTTCCACTCATGCAATGACCACACCGTTTTCCTTCTTTAACTCCTCTTTACTTTTCTTTTTGTATTTTCACAGGTACAGGTAAGTTGTAGCAGGTAGGTATTGTGGGTACAGTTGTAAGTGGGTTGCAAGTGGTAAACTGCTAGGTATACTGCAAGGTAAAAAACCTTTAAAGAAACCAAAAATAACTACAGTAAATGCAGTGCAGAATGAAATAGTAAATACAAACATGTTTTTCATATATGCATTTAAATACTTATAAATATAAATATAAATATTATTAATAGTTTTTAATGTCTAAGCATATTTTCATGAATTCTGTTTTAAATATATGAAACCATTTTTAACTGCTTTAAATATCAATTCATCTTTAAATGCACAAATTCATCTTAACTGGTTTTTCTTTATATATATATAATCACTGATTTGAAATGTAAATATAAATAGATCAATAAAGTCAAATAGAAATAACTTTAGCAGTATTCAGATCATTTCTATCAATCTACAGATCAAAATAAACCCCATTTGTTTTCAAACAATTTGCAGTCAAACAATCATGTGGCATCAAACACCAAACAATTGTCCATGCTTAAACGCACGTTTTAACGTGCGCTACAAGCGGTTGCGCAACTTTACAATCCTTACACTAATAAAATCTTTCTCTTACCGGCCGTTTCTCCAGGCTTTTTATGGCTGCACCAGCGCTGCTTTTTCCACGTTTTCTAGCGCAGCTTTGCTGCTGCTGGACAGAACGTTGTCTGATTTGTTTGCAACTGGCGTTTCCTGAAAGAGTCTCTCTTCCCCTTTCTGTCCTTTCCGGTAAGATGACGCGGTAACGTGACGCAATGACGCGGTAACGCTCTGACGCGGTAACGCTCTGAGGAGGGATTCCCCCAGCTGTCCGTCGGCGCTGCATATTAACCCCTTCATATCCAGCGGGGATTTTCCAAGTTGACTTCCCTTCATATCCAGCGGGGATTTTCCAAGTTGACTTCACACCTCCCACTCGACCTTCCAGTGGAGACACCTGGGAGGTCGCATGTTACAGGAGCAACTTGGGTCAGATGTTTAGTTCTGTTCTTCGGTGGGAAGCAAGATCACTAGTCGCATTACGTCTCTGTGAAGAACAGCTGCTGGGATCTTTTCTTTGAATTTCTTAGATGTTCGGTGACTTATTTTTGCTCCGGTAGGCCTTGTGACAGGAACGGGGTAGCTTGGGAAGGTTCTGACATTGACGTCCCTCACAACTCCTTTGCTGTCCGAGTTGACGCTAACCACTCTTGCAATCCTGAACTGACCCCTAAGGGCGTTTTGGTCCGCCATCCAGACGATGTCCCCGACTGTGACATTTCTCTTGGCGGTATGCCATTTGTTCCTTACGAATAAGTTAGGACCAGCAAATTGACTCCAGTTCCTCCAGAACTTATTAACTTGCGCTTGCATTTCTCTAAGCCTTTTGTAGGGACAGTCACTGAAGTCGAATGTTCTGACATCTCCACCCTGTGATGCTCGTCCGAGCAGGAGACAGTTAGGAGTGATGAACTGGACGCTGTCTTCTCGGCTCTGTGTCCTGGCGTCAATTGGTCTTTCATTTGCAAGATTGGCAGCCGTGTAGAGAGTTGTTTGGAATTCACTCCAACTTAGGCCGGACTCTCCTCCAAGACTCTGCAGTGCTCTCTTGACAATGCGCACAGCAGCTTCTGCGGCACCATTCCGGTGTGGAGAATCGGCTGGATGAATCTTCCACGACCATTCTGTGCCATCCTTGGCAGCTCTCTCCTCCAGGGTAGCTTTGTCAAGATTGGCAAGGAATCGGTACTGTTCTTCTAGGACTGGCTTAGCCCCTATGAAGTTGGTCCCAGGATCTGACCAGATTTTCTTTGGATGACCTCTTAGTGCTGTGAACCTCTGGTAGGCAAACAGAAAACTCTCTGTGGACTGAGAGTTCACCAGCTCGGTGTGAATAGCTCTGGAGGCCATGCAACAAAACACAATTCCCCAAACCTTCAGTGACACTCTTTTCTTTACATCATCCCTGACTTGGTAGGGTCCGAAGAGGTCGACTGTTGTGTAGTGGAATGGGGCAGCTGGTTCTGTCCTCTCTGGAGGTAGATCACCCATTATTTGCTGGCATCTTTTTGCTTTAATTTTCCTGCAGAACATGCAGTTTTCGACCGCTTTTTGAGCAATTCTCCGACCTTTCACGACCCATGCTCTTCTTCTCATCTTGAGCAAGGTCCCGGCCACTCCATCGTGGTTCTCCTCGTGGGCTTCTCGTGCTAACAGTGTCGACACCCAGGCTTTGTGAGGCAAGATGGGGACAGCAACTTTATCTTCATTGAAGATCTGCACACGACCCCCACAGACCAACAATCCAGTCTCTTGGTCTCTGTACACCACCAGCCTGTCTGTGGTTGTGCTTGGGAAGGATGCACTTTGCTGTGCCGCAAGGAAGATGTCTTGTAGGGCGTCTTCCCTCTCTGTCACTGAGATGACTCTTGAAAACGACACTGCCTCCCACTTTGGATTGTTTGCAGTTCGCTTGTTCCCTTTCATGAACATCCTTGCTGCTCTCCGGATCCAGGCGACTGTTTTGACAAGTCGGCTTAGGTTACTGAACCGCTTGACATCCACCAGTTCTTGGACAGTTGATCCTGCTGGTGGCCTCTTTGGTTGTGTTTGGGTCTGAGTTGGTTCCTGGTCTTGCTTTAGTTCAGAAGGCTTCTGCGTGTCAGTATCCTTTGGATCCGGCAGCAGTTGTGCCTTGGCTTGTGCTCGGGTCAGTGCAGCAACAAACGCTTTCTTCTGTAATCTGTTGACACCGTCTCTGGCAGCCATCACCAACTCTTTGGCAGATTTAATTGGCCACTCATCCACTGGTAGCTTCAAGAATGTTGGTCCGTTCTGCCATTCTGAACTTTCATCCAGGTCTTGAGGACTGGCCCCTCTGGTTATGATATCAGCAATATTGAGAGGACCAGGAATCCACCACCAATCTCGGATTGCTGTTGTGTTCTGGATCTCGCAGATCCTGTTTGCAAAGAAGGTTTGATAACCATAGCTCTCCCTTTGGATTGCACCGAGAACTGATTGGCTGTCAATGATATGGAACCACTTGTCAACTCGGATCTTGCTGTGCTGTTCGAAGTACTTTTTGAACACTGCTCCGCACATCTCTGCTTTGACAGCATCACCTTTGTGGTCTAAAGGAGTTAGCTTTGCCTTGGACTCCACTAGAGTGACGACTGGGCCCTGCTCAGTGTTCCACCGGAGGTACATCACTGCGCCGTAGGCCTGCTCGCTTCCATCTGAGAATGTTATTGCCCAAGGTTCTCCACTGAAGCTTGGAGGCATTATGGCCCTGGTGAATGTAATCCACCCGAGTTGCACATACTCTTCGAAGAGCCGGACTGCATCTTCTCTGAGGCTGTCTGACAATGCTGTGTCCCAGGTGTCTTTGACAGGGCAGTTGACACTCTTTGCCTCCTGGAATGCTCTCCGCACAAGGATGGCACCCTTTTGCTTGGCAGGAGTCACCAGGCCAACTGGATCATATAACCCTGAGACTTGACTCAGGAGGTCCCTTCTTGTCAAAGGGTTGGGGGTCTGCGCTCTTACTTGGTCTAGTAGAAGGTCTTGGCCAAGTCGCATCTTCTGCTTTCTCTTTGAGAAGTTTATGGATGACATGACATGGAGCTTATCCTCTTCCACGAGGTAACCTAGACCAAGTGCTTTGTTCTCGTCATCCCTCATTTGATTCGGGAGAACCATGTTGTTACCTTTGGTCTTGCTCGCATCGTCTTTCACCTTCCTCCCACTTTGGCCTGAGAAGACCCAAGGCTTCAACAGGAAACCTCCGGCTTTCAGGATTAGCTCCACATTCGCTGTGATGGTTTTCAGTTTCTCAAGGTCATTGTGAGATGTTAGGATGTTGTCGACATAGCTGTCATTATGAAGTACTCCTCGCTCCTCTTCGAGGTGGGCAAAGGAAGGTAGGTTGGCTGTTTCTCGCATTGCGAGCTGTGCAATGCAGCCTGCCGGTATATCACCAATGTTGACTCTGGTGATAGCGTACTCCTCCATCTCCTCCTCTTCTGAGTCTCGCCAGAGGAACCTGTGGAGGTGCATCTCACGGTCTTCCAACCATACAGTACTTAGTGACCCCCGTTCTATCCCAATCATCTAGGCCAGTGATTTTCAACCAGTGTGCCGCGGCACACTAGTGTGCCCCGAGAGATCGTCAGGTGTGCCGTGGGAAATTTTCTGATACACCTAATTAACCATTGTCGGGTGTCTGAGCTGTAATAAAGTGTCGCAGATAATGTACCGAAGTTTTCGAACTATAAGCCGCGCCTTGAGACACCCTACAGACCTAGCCCTACAGACACCTGCTTAGTAGTTCCAATCAATGTTTAGATTCTCTGTCCGAGCCCGAGCCCGACGCTGGCCGGGTCGGGCCGATATTTCCCACCACTATACTCGGGCCGGGCCTTTGATCGAGCGTTTTTATTTTTATTTTACCATTGGTTTATTGGCCTAATCTGAGGAGAAATCTATGCCATAAACAGAAATATTATAGGCCTTTATTACATGGGTCTTCTCAATGCCGTGGAACGCTCCGTTCACTTGCATGGGTAGTAGTCCGGTGACTTGTCTACCCCAGCTTCTTCCGTTGCGTCACCGTCTTTGCGGACAAATTATTTCTCTGCTGATCAACAATACGAATAGCCAAAAGACTTGTATCCCCCCCCCGCCTTAAATAAGTACTATGGCAGAATTATTATTAGGGGTCCAAGCCAACAGGTTGCCAACAGGTTGGATCCCTATTGTTTTTGTAGGGATTATTATACTTCCTTCATTAGAAGTGGTACCACAGCCCAAACCGTAAATGGTGCACACACGCCAATTGCATGACTAGATCCAAGTACGTGAGGTGACCGCAGACGACCAAATCCAGACATGCCGGTCACTAACCCTAACCCTAACCCTTTTTCGCAAAATCGCGAAAACTGCTAAACTGCCTTTTCCCTACTCCTCCCACATTTCTTGACCAATCGACACCAAACTTTGCACACGACATCCTCAGACACACGCATATAAATTATCAAACTTTTTTGATCCGACCTTCGACGACGAAACGGTAGCGTTTTGAATATTGGTTTATTAGCTAAATTAGACGTGGAAAATCAAAAATCCCAAAAAAAACAAATTAGACATCGGATCGAGTCCAAATTTTACACACATGTTGGTGCTAACCTTAATGTCGTTCGATAAAAAATTCGGAAAACATCGCCATTAGGGGGCGCAATAAATGAGGAAATTGTATATCTTCTACAAAATTTCGCCATTAGGGGCCGCCATAAACAAGGAAATTGTTCATCTCTTAACTGGCCAAAGGAATGTTCTGAAAACGCGTTTGGGGACATAACTCCCACACCGAACCTCCCACAGTCAAAACCTTTATATCCACAGGTTCACGGTAGCGTTTTGAACACATGCTTTGCGTTGTGCCGGCGAAATGCACATATCTTGGACCCCTGCATAACTGCTTGCAGTTCTAGTTATTATTATTATTATTATTATTATTATTCTCATTCAACTTGAACATGTGTTTTTACAGTAGAGTGGTGGAGTAGAGTACCTCCACCACTGGGAGGTATCATATATATGATACCTCCCCCTCGAATCCTTACATGGTTTTTAGAGCCATGTAAGGATTAGAGGGGGCGGTCGAAAGCAACCACCATAGCAACCATAACGGTCAAATGACTGGATGCAGCCCCGTTGAAAAAAATAGAATACCACCCTACACACCCTACACAAAAAGATATTTAAATTATTATGACCATGAAGTCTTTATTTGCATGGGTTTACATTTCGTTCTGTGTAGCATGGAAAAATCGGAGAAACACTCCCATTCAGAATGCATTGGTTTACATTTCGTTCTTTGGAGCACGGTTATTTTTATATATTTATTTATTTTCAGTTTTTGAGGAGGTGCTTCAAAGATGCAAATGTTTCTGCAATAATCCAATGGCAAAACCCGTTGGCTTTTTGTCGAGGGAATCCAGGGCGACGCTCACTTCCGGGTTGGCCAACATACGTCATCCCTCCACCACTCTACTGTAAAAACATGTTCAAGTTGAATGAGAATAATAATAATAAAAATAATAATTCTGCCATAGTATTTATTTAAGGGGGGGGGGGGGGGGGGGGATACAAGTATTTTTCGTAGTGTTGATCAGCAGAGAAATAATATGTCCGCAAAGACGGTGACGTCGCTTAGCCACGGAAGACGCTGGGGTAGTTAAGTCACCGGACTACTACCCATGCAAGTGAACGGAGCGTTCCACGGCATTGAGAAGACCCGTGTAATAAAGGCCTATAATATTTCTGTTCATGGCATAGATTTCTCCTCAGATTAGGCCAATAAACCAATGGTAAAATAAAAATAAAAACGCTCGATCAAAGGCCAGGCCTGAGTATAGTGGTGGGAAATATCGGCCCGACCCGGCCCGCGTCGGGCTCGGGCTCGGGCAGAGAATCTAAACATTGATTGGAACTACTAGTTATAATCAACCCCTACACATCAATATTAATGATAACCCTGTGGAAATTGCAATAAGTGAGGGATACAATTTCGCACGTTGAGCACACAGTTGTGTGAGTCGTTTATTTAGTAAGAGAGAAACAGGAAATCAAAACGTGCTGAATGTAAACAAATCCCGCATGGGCTCTGACGTCATGAGACGCTCGTAATCTTTAAAGGGACAGCGATCCCTGAACCACCAAGACAGTAAACGACATGCCTAACACAATTGAAAGAACAACACATAACAAAATACTGTAGGTGAATTATGTTACACTCACTACAACCCATTAAATACGGTATGATTTCTAGATGTCATGGCAACGTCCGCTCGCGACACTGGACTTGCGATCGAGGCATCGACGCGGACGTTCATTCACATAGCCAAAAACAAGAGAATAGATGGCTAGATAAAATAAACATCAAGACATACAATTCTAAAAAGAACAGATGAAGCAGCTACCCTTTTTTCCTTTGCGGTTTGCCTACAGAGCAGCGCACCCATTTAATATATCTGTGTATCGTCACAATTTCTCAGTATCAAAGGTGAAAGTAGAAACGGGTGGCCAAAAGCTGTCATATTGTTAGTTATCACAGACAATTTTAAGTAGAAACGGGTGGCCAAAAGCTGTCATTATCACAGACAATTGTCAACAATGAATGATCTCTACGGAGCTCCATAAGGGACATTAGGGAGAACGCTCCCGGACAGAACCTTTGTTTAGAAGTCATGCTTAGTGACACGACAACTAGCCTACTTCCAATTGAAATACAAAATTTAGAAAATAGGCCTACGTGTCCCTGATCACGTTTCAATAGATTAAATAACGTGACAGTGTCACGTATTTTCGTGAGACCAGGTTCGCGCGTGTGCATGGGTTGAATTGCGTGTGTCTCACGCCGAATGCATGAGACATGAGAGCCCTATACTTACGTGACACAAACCAGCACCGCAAACGTTCTCTCCCGCTTGAGATTACGTCTTTCTTTATAGGTTCATGGGTCTGATTCGCCGATTTCCCATGCTGATATTCCCGGAGATTCTCGGGCATCTTCGACAATTTCGCAGAATCGAAAAATGGGAAAAAAGGCGCGGCTTATAGTTCGAAAACTTCGGTACATTATCTGCGACACTTTATTACAGCACAGACACCCGACAATGGTTAATTAGGTGTATCAGAAGATTTCCCACGGCACACCTGACGATCTCTCGGGGCACACTAGTGTGCCACGGCACACTGGTTGAAAATCACTGGCCTAGATGATTGGGATAGAACGGGGGTCACTAACAGGTGGACCGCGGCCCGGGTCCGGACCCAGACGCCGTCCTACACGGACCCGGACCTATGGTCAATAAATTATTCAAGTATTTTTAATTTTGACGGGGAGCTTCTATTTTGACCGGCGCAGCATTTCTAGACATTACGGTACTGGTTTAGTGAATCAGGAAATCCATTGACCAATTGCATTCGAGTTAAGCCATCCCACGTGATGCTACTCAGCGAATATGTGCATTCCCGGCACAGGCTGCGTGGGGCGCAGACAGTGAGCGATCATGCGAGAGATGACAGAGAGAAGTGCGAGAATTACAGAGAAAGAAGTCAGATAAGAGTGAGTAATACAGCGGGAGAAGGCAGATAAGACAGCGGGAGAACAGTGAAAAATACAGCGGGAGAAGAGTGAGAAAGACAGCGGGAGAAGAGTCAGTAATACAGTGGCAGAAGAGTGAGAAATACAGCGAGACAGAAAAGAGGTAGACAAAGTGAGCTGGAGACAGAAAAATAACTACACATGGCGCTCTCTAAGAAGAGAACAGTGGACATCGAAAACAGCTTTCAACCTAGAATGGACGGACTCATTCATGTTCATTCTTCCCACTGGCAACACAAAACCAGGTTTTCTCATATGCTCAGAGACAGCGGATGTCATAAAAAAGTGTCAACGTGAAACGCCACTATGAGACAAATCACAAAGGTCTGAACTGCGGTCACAGAAAATAAACAGTCTCAGAGCCCAATATGAACAATCCAACCGGATCCTGACCCATTCATTCACTGCCCAACAACGTAATGAATGTTCCCTCAGAGTCACTTGGATTTTGGGTCAACACAAAAAGCCAATTACTGATGGAGGGGTTGTCAATGAGTGCAGTAGCTGAAACCTTACTTGAGGGGAAACAGAAAGAAGAGCCTTAACAAAATAAAGCAAATACCCATGTCAGCATCATCAGCCACAATGAAAAGAGAAATGTTAACCCAGGATGTGCTAGCCATAAGGTGTTTAGGCTTAGCTGTAGATGAGTCCACTGATGTGTCTGACAATGCTCAGCTGTTAATTCATCTAAGGTTCTTCAACCAAGAAAAGAAAGTGTAACGTGAGCGTTTGGCTGAACCCAAGTGCACAGACTGGCGACGAGCGTGGAACAGTGTCAATAGTTTATTTGGATACAGGATCGGCAGGCAGGATAGTCAGACAGGCAGGGATCAGGAACCGGCAGAATAGTCAGACAGGCGGGGATCAGGAACCGGCAGAATAGTCAGACAGGCGGGGATCAGGAACCGGCAGAATAGTCAGACAGGCGGGATCAGGAACCAGCAGAAGAGTCAGACAGGCAGGGATCAGGAACCGGGAGAATAGTCAGACAGGCGGGGATCAGAGAGCAGGCAGGAACGGTGGTAGGTCAGGATTTGAATCGCGGGAAAGCACTGTGAAACACAAGAGACAATCTGGCAGGGAATGTTTGGGAGGAAAGGGCTGATATCGGGGAAACACAGGTGAAGGTGGTTGGGTTAATTGGGAGTGATCAGGGTGGCAGGCAGGTGAATGAGAAAACCAGGGGCGGAAAATGACAGTACCCCCCCCCGGCAAGGGACGGCTCCAGACGTCCTAAATCGAACAGGGAGGGTGGAGGGGGCCCGGAGGAGGGTTAGAATTCCTCCGAGGCCTCAGAGAGTGCGTCCTCAGAAGAGGAGGAGGACGCGACATCGGAGTCCCTTCTCCCTGGCAGGTCAGAGGAACCACTCGCCGGTGGAACCGTAGCGGGCGGGCGGGAGGACAGGGCAGGTTGGTCAGGCTGGGATCGGTGGAAGTCAGAGATAAGGCGGGGGTCCATGATGAAGCGAGCTGGGATCCAGGAGCGCTCCTCCGGACCATACCCCTCCCAGTCCACCAGATACTGGACCCCACGTCCACGGCGGCGGGAGTGGAGGAGACGCACACGGGTGGACCTTCTGGTCGGAGGATGAACGCTGGGAGAGGATTCCCCCTACTCCCACACCAGATGCGTCCACCTCCACAATGAACTGACGTTCGGGATCGGGGATCTGGAGGATGGGGGAGGTGGTGAAGCGGGTCTTGAGGGCTTCGAAGGACTCTTGAGCAGCGTCAGACCAACGGAAAGGAACCTTGGGTGAGGTGAGGGCCGAGAGGGGGGAGGCGATGGAGCTGAACCCTCGGACGACACGCCGATAGAAGTTGGCGAACCCCAGGAAACGCTGCAGCTGCTTGCGTGTCTCCGGGGTAGCCCAGGATGTCACAGCAGAGACCTTGGCTGGATCCATCTGAAGGCTGTCCTTAGCAATAATATATCCTAGGTAGGTGACGGAGGGAGCATGGAACTCGCACTTCTCCGCTTTGACAAACAAGGAGTTGTCCAGGAGGCGACGGAGAACTGAGCGGACGTGGGTGACGTGTTCCACGAGATTGCGGGAGAAAATCAGGATATCATCCAGATAAACAAAGACAAACTTGTCAATCATGTCCCGCAGCAGGTCGTTGACTAGCGCTTGAAAGACTGCCGGGGGGGTTGGTCAAGCCAGAGGGCATCACGAGGTACTCGTAATGCCCCGTTGGGGTGTTGAAGGCCGTCTTCCACTCGTCTCCCTCTCTGATACGAACCAGGTGGTAGGCGTTCCTCAGGTCGAGTTTGGTGAAGACCGTTGCCCCCTGGAGCAGCTCAAAGGCGGAGGAGAGTAGTGGGAGGGGGTAGTGGTTCTTCACTGTGATGTTGTTCAGACCTCGATAATCGATACAGGGTCTCAGGGACTTGTCCTTCTTGCCCACGAAGAAGAACCCGGCCCCAGCCGGTGATGAGGAGGGTCGGATGATCCCTGTGGCTAGGGAACTCTGGATATAGTCCACCATGGCCCTTCGCTCAGGAATAGAGAGGGAGTACAAGCGTCCCTTGGGGGGTGAAGTGCCCGGAAGTAGGTCGATGGCACAGTCGTAGGGACGGTGAGGGGGCAAGGAGGTGGCCCTGGCCTTATTGAAGACCTCTCTGAGGTCATGGTAAACGGCAGGGACCCCGGAGACGTCCGAGGTTGGAGCAGGAGCGGGAGCAACAGGATACAGTGAAGAGGTCCTGAGACAGGATTGCTGACAGGTAACTCCCCATTCTCGGATGGAGCAGGTGGACCAGTCGATGTTGGGGTTGTGTCTGCGAAGCCAGGAGCTGGTTGGGTGTGGGCAGGAGCATGAACTGGATGGTCTCCCTGTGGCCTCCCGGCAGGAGCATGTGCACAGGATTTGTCCGGGAAGTCACCCTCCCCAGCACGTGCCCATCCAGGGCTCTGGCTCGCTCACATGTCACTGTCACTCCGGTAGAGTGCACGCTGGCGCGAATGGCTGCCGCTGCTCGCCGGGTCTGTGTTGTTTTCGTCTGCCCTTTTCCCTTTCCCCCCCTTCCTCCGGTCTGATTTCGATAAGTGCTACGTAGTCACAGCTCAAGCCTATTTGGATTATTCTATCGTTCTACCTGATATAATTTGACTTACCTGCCTGCCACGGACCTGTCGCTGTTGGTGCGCCGGCGTTCTCACCGGCCTAACTCGAGCTGTCCCTGCCATTGACAGAGTGCAGACTGAGATCTGTTCATCTGTTAGGCAGTTGGCCTATCAAGGTTTTGATCCAACTTGGCGGTGAGTTCTGCTGGCTATCCCGGTGATCCATGGGGAGGTAAAATGCGCCCGCCGCATATTCCTCTCGTCTTCCTCATCAACGCCTTGCTGTCCTTGTGGATACATACCTGCGGATCTATCATGGCACCGCAGGCCACAGTGGATTTAACCTACTCTGCAACTGACTTGCTTCAGTTAAACTCCTCTTCCCGTCGGCTGCCAACTGAAGTTTACAAACTTTGCACCAGCATCGGCATCGCACGTCGGCCCCAGTTCCTACAACGAGGCGGTCGGCGTATAATCCACTTCTACGCCGTATCCGATAGCACCATCCCAACTGTGCTGTCGGCTCCGCTCACCCAATCGTCGACCAGACAACGTAGAAGTGGGGGCATTGATCCCCGAAAACCGACTGGCCCTGGCGGTGGAGCTAATGGGGATAACCTTCGCCATCTGGAGTTCGTACGCTGTACACAATCTTCTATCTCACTGGCGGCAAAAGTGGCGCTACTCAACACCAGGTCGGTGTTGAATAAGACGTTCCTTTTAAATGACTTTTTCACTCAACGATGCCTGGATTTACTGTCCTTAACGGAGACTTGGTTAGGTGCGGGTGAAACATCCGTCTTTGGAGAACTTTGTCCAACTAACTGCTCCTTCCTTAGCACGCCTTGGTCTTCTGGGAGGGGTGGTGGTGTTGCTTTGGTTTTCAGGGATACATTCAAATTACGGCTACTTTCTGTGGGGTCTTATTCCACCTTTGAAATTCAATGCGTAATGGTGGAATCTACTTCAACTCCGTTAGTGTGCGCTCTGGTCTACAGGCCCCCGAAACCAAACAAGGACTTCATTTCAGAATTTTCTGACTTTGTCGCATTATATAACTTTGCATGATCGACTGTTGGTTTTGGGTGATTTTAATATCCACGTCTGCTGCCCAGATAAACCTATGGTTAAGGAATTCTGTCATCTGTTGGATTCTCTTGGCTTTATGCAACATATTAATCAGTCCACTCATGTACTCGGGCACACCCTAGACTTAATTTTATCCCATGGCCTGTCCATTGATAATGTTAATGTTGAGGATGCTTACTTATCCGATCACAAACCTATTGTATTCAATGTTAACATTTCTGATCCTCAATGCACAGCCAAATCCCCTGATCGCTATGCACGCTACATAGGCCCTCTCACTGCCGAACAGTTTGCAGATAGCTTTCTAGCTAGTGATGTTGCTACTTCCATTTTAACTACTACTGATCCCCCCCTTGTGCAGATGAACTACTGAGTATTTTCAACTCCTCATGCTCAGCAATCTTAGATTCCATTGCCCCCTTTAAGCACAAACGCCCCAAACTCATATCACAACCATGGCTGGATGACACTACCCGCTCTCTCAGGCGAGCCTGTCGGACAGCTGAGCAAAAGTGGAAGAAAGATCACCTCACTGTTTCTTTCCAAATTTTCAAGAACTCTCTAGCGACATTCCAAACAGCAGCTAAAGCAGCTAGAGTTATACACTTTTCCAATATTATCAGTGAACACGTCCATCGTCCCAAAATCCTTTTTAGCACTTTAAACTCAATCATCAATCCACAAGCCCCCTCACAAGTCGAGCCATCCACTGACATCTGCACGACATTTATGAAATGTTTTATTTACAAAATCAATCACACCCCCTCATCACCAGTCACTTCCCTGCATCACTAAGGCGTTAGGCCTTCAGCTCTTTTTGACCATTTCCTAGTGTCACCAGTGTCACTAGAGGAACTGAGGGACATTGTGAGGGTCATGAAGCCCTCAACTTCTCCTAACGATGCTGTCCCCTCCAAAATAATAAAAGACGTCTTTGACTCCATCGGCCCAAGTATTCAGGTCATCCTCAACTCTTGCCTGACCAGGGGTTTTGTTCCTGCAAGTTTTAAGCAGGCGGTTGTCCAGCCACTGCTTAAAAAACATAACCTGGATGCAAAATGTCCAAGAAACTACCGTCCAATCTCTAAATTACCTTTTATTTCAAAAATCCTGGAAAAGGTGGTTTTATCACAACTATTGCCCTATTTAAACCATGCCGAGATTTTAGAACCCTTCCAATCAGGTTTTAGATCATGTCACAGCACTGAGACAGCCTTGTTGAAAGTAACAAATGACCTGCTCCTCACTCTAGAATCTGGAGAAAATGCCATTTTGATCTTACTAGACCTCAGTGCCGCCTTCGACACTGTCGACCACAACACCCACTTGTCGCGCCTAGAGCAGTGGGTTGGTATTAGTAGCACAGCTCTTCAATGGTTTTCCTCCTATCTCACCAATAGATCTTTCACAGTGTCTATCGGACAGTTCTCCTCACCCTCTGCCCCTGTGGGGTTCCCCAGGGGTCCATTTTAGGCCCTGTCCTCTTCTGCCTATACATGCTCCCTCTAGAGAATATAATCAGGAAGCATAACATTGCATTTCACTTTTATGCTGATGACTCGCAATTATGATAGATAGATAGATATATACTTTATTAAATCCAGTAGCAGCCGAAAACATACATAAAAACAGTGCAGATGGATGTGCAAAAATACAGATATAAATAAATATAAATAAATATAAATAAATAAATAAAATGTCCATTGTTGTTATCTATTGTTCTCCCTGCCTTTACTGGGAGCTGTTGTACAGTCTGATGGCCAGGGGGACGAAAGAGTTTTTTTGTCTATTAGTGGAGCTGGACTGGGACAGCAGTCGGCCACTGAAAACACTCCTCTGCCTGGTGAAGGTGTCATGCAGAGGGTGGTGGGTGTTGTCCAGGATGGACAGCAGTTTGTCCAGGGTCCTTCTCTCTGCCACTGTCACCAGAGAGTCCAGCTCTGTGCCCACTACTGAGCCAGCACTCCTCACCAGTCTGTCCATTCGACCAGCGTCTCTCCTCCTGCTGCTTCCTCCCCAGCAAACCACAGCATAAAAGAGCACGCTGGCAACCACAGACTGGTAAAACATCTGCAGTAGTTTTTTGCAGATGTTGAAGGACCCCAGCCTTCTCAGGAAGTACAGACGGCTCTGCCCTTTCCTGTATAAAGCTTCCATATTTGCTGTCCAGTCCAGCTTGTCGTCCAGCTGCAGTCCCAGATATTTATAGGTCCTGACCACCTCCACATCGACCCCATCGATGGACACAGGTTGGAGATGTGGTTTCTTCCTTCTGAAGTCCACCACCATCTCCTTGGTCTTGGAGGAGTTCAGCTGCAGATGGTTGAACCTGCACCACCTCACAAAGTCCTCAACCAGGCTCCTGTACTCCCCCTCCCTTCCATCCTTGATACAGCCAACTATCGCAGTGTCGTCTGAGTATTTCTGCACATGGCAGAGCCCAGAGTTATGCTGGAAGTCGGATGTATACAAGGTGAAGAGGACGGGAGAGAGCACGGTGCCTTGTGGTGCTCCGGTGCTGCTGACCACAGTGTCTGACGTGCAGCCCTTCAGTCTAACGTATTGTTGTCTCTCTGTGAGGTAGTCCGTAATCCATGTAACCAGGAGTGGGTCCACTCTCATCTCTGTCAGCTTGTCTCTCAGCAGGAGCGGCCGATGGGGATTATATCTCCCTCTCAAATCTGCAGACTCGCTCCAGACCCTCCTTGACTGCCTTGAGGAGGTAAAAGTTTGGTTGGGTAGTAACTTCCTCCAAATTAATGACAAAACGGAAGTCATTATTTTTGGCCCTTCCAAATCCAAAACCCCTCGCACGGCCGACTTAGGTATTCTCTCCCCCTACGTCAAATCCCACTCCAGAAACCTGGGTGTCATCTTTGATTCTAATTTCTGCTTTGACAAGCAAATTGCTGCTGTAGTCAAGAGCAGTTTTTACCAGCTCAGAGTCATTGCCAAGATGAAACCCCATTTATCACTTCACAATCTGGAAATAGTAATACACGCCTTCATCACATCACGGCTGGATTACTGCAACTGCCTTTACCTAGGACTCCCTCAATCACTCCTCTCTCGCCTTCAGTTGGTCCAGAGCTCCGCAGCAAGGCTGCTGACTGGATCCAGAAAGCGGGATCATATAACCCCCATCCTAGCATCCCTTCACTGGTTGCCCATCCAGCACAGAATTCATTTTAAAACCGTACTTATGGTTTTTAAAGCCCTAAATGGCCTGGCCCCGCCCTACATCACAGAGCTCATCCACCACCACTCAGCACCCAGGTCCCTTAGATCAGGTTGCTTGGGTCTCCTACACGTTCCACGCACTAGGCTAAAACAGAGAGGTGACAGGGCTTTTGCTGTGGCTGCCCCCCGCCTTTGGAACGAGCTGCCGCCTGCAGTCAGAAACACTCCTTCCATCACCATTTTTAAATCTAGGCTTAAAACACACCTTTTCTCCCTGGCCTTTCCTCCCCTTTTGTGATATCTCGTTTATTTTATATATGTTTTTATCTATGTCTATGTATGTGGCATGTGTTCCTTTATATGCCTCTTTGCACCATGTACGGCACTTTGGCCAGTGAAAACTGTTTTTATATGTGCCTTATAAATAAATTTTACTTACTTACTTACTTACTCTGGCGGAGATCGGCACTGGCAGTCTCTCTGGATGGAGTCCCAGCCGAAGAGCGAGGGACCGATCCATGATGCTCTCGTCTGCCCCTGAATCGACAAGTGCGGTTATGGGATGGGAACAGGAGCTCACCGGAGAGAATGGGTCTTGATGGAGAAGTAGTGTCCCTGGCGGAACTCACAAGAATATTCCTGCTCACTTCGGGACTCTGCCCCTTTGCTGGGCACCGGTTGACGAAGTGACCACGCTGGCCGCAGTACAAACAGAGGTTCATGGTTAGCCTCTTATCCCTCTCTTCCGATGTAAGGGGGGTGCGGGCCAATCGTATCGGCTCGGGACCGCCCAATCCAATGGGAGCGGTTGGGACAGACGAGGAGAAGACAGGGGGTACTGAAGGCTTGGAAAGGAGGAACCCGTGTGGCCGGGTAGAATGTGGCTGAAACTCTGGGACAGGTTCGCGGACTGCTTTGGAGAGTTGTACCAGATCCTGCTGTCTCTGAACCGTGGCGGCCATCAATTGATGTAGCGCGCTCTCCATCCGGGAGAAGCGGTCGTCCATCTGGGCTGGGTCCATTCTTGGCCAGATTGTTCTGTAACGTGAGCGTTTGGCTGAACCCAAGTGCACAGACTGGCGACGAGCGTGGAACAGTGTCAATAGTTTATTTGGATACAGGATCGGCAGGCAGGAGAGTCAGACAGGCAGGGATCAGGAACCGGCAGAATAGTCAGACAGGCGGGGATCAGGAACCGGCAGAATAGTCAGACAGGCGGGATCAGGAACCAGCAGAAGAGTCAGACAGGCAGGGATCAGGAACCGGGAGAATAGTCAGACAGGCGGGGATCAGGAACCGGCAGATGAGTCAGACAGGCAGGGATCAGAGAGCAGGCAGGAACGGTGGTAAGTCAGGATTTGAATCGCGGGAAAGCACTGTGAAACACAAGAGACAATCTGGCAGGGAATGTTTGGGAGGAAAGGACTGATATAGGGGAAACACAGGTGAAGGTGGTTGGGTTAATTGGGAGTGATCAGGGTGGCAGGCAGGTGAATGAGAAAACCAGGGGCGGATCATGACAAGAAAGAGTTCTGTGAAGATGCATTAGGTGTACCTCCCCTTAAGACCAGACCAAGAGGAGAGGACATCTACCTGGCCATTAGGTATTTAAACTCCTGGCAGGACAAGCTAGAGCTCAGTTCTCTCACTGAAAAACAGAAAGTGTGGGAGTTGGATAGAAGAGGGTAAGAAAGAGAAGCTAAAACTGTTCAATTGTTAAGATGTGTTGAGATATCTGTTTTTGAAATTGGTTGAAACTGTTAAAACATTCACAAAGAAACAGGGGAAACTCAAGCTGCTGCTATACTTTATTTTTGTCTTCAAAATTATATTGATTTTCACCATTTTGATTTTAAATGTAGCCCTTCTTTTCCTTGAAGAGATAAGTTTCAGTTGAGTCAGTTGAAACTCCTTAAATAATACATATCTTCAGTCTTATTCATATAATTGTATAAATATCGTCGAAATGTTATTGAATTGTTTTTCCTGACAATCAGTTGTTGATTACATGCAAACGTTGATACAACTACTAGGCTACTTCAATATCACACTGAATCATAACTCAAGTTAGACATTATGATGTTCCGGACCTTTGCTTGAGGACATTTTCTCTAACTGGACCTTAGAATTGTAGTTGAATACCCCTGGAATAGAACATTGAATTTAAATCAATGTTAATAATGCAACAAACAAAAATGACCAAAAAATGCTATTTTTAGCTTTTTGAATCAACCACACAGAAAGAACAGACTGTGTTTCAATATGTCAGTTACTTTGTAAGTAGCTTTTCAGATTGGTATGTGGGTGACATTTAGGATGGTATAATGTTCTGGTAAAACTCAAATAAAGACCTTTCTATTTCTCTGGCCTCACTTCCCCTGTCGGAGTACAGCAGTGTGGATAATCTGCAGTTATTATTATCATTATAAGACTGGCTGTAGTGGATACCCTCCCAGCTGCTTTTTGATGAATGGAATGTCTTTTTAGTGAATGGATATCATATCACTGCCTGAGAAATGTGCTGCTGTTGCCAATAGCTAATTACTAGAACTGTAGCATGTGTCTATGTGGTGTGTGGTTCTGCAAATGTGTGTGTGTCTGTGTGTGTGTGTCCCCACTGTTTTATTTCATGGTGGGTGATATGTATTGTGTGGGAGAGACTGTGGAGTGTGTGTGTGTATTGTGTATGCTTATGTGTGTCGGTTTCATTATGTGTGAATTGTGTGGTTATGTTGTGTATATGTTTATGTGGCGCGTGTGTGTTTATGTGTGGTGTGTAATATAGTTATATGCTCACCCAAAACATTAATTATACTCCCAACTCAATAACACTGTATTTATTTTCAATGGATGCACACATTTGCGTATTTGTTTGTGTACATTTGTTTGTTTGCGTGTGTTTGTTTGTGCGTGTATGTGTGTGTTTGAGGTCATGTTTGCATGTGTGTGTGTGTTGTGGCAACCCGCTCCTTGATTGAGCCGGGTTCCACGGATAAATGACGCTTGGCATTGAGGGTTTAGCCGATCACGGCATTTATTACGGAAAACTTAACTCATATAAGGTACTCGCAGTCTCTAGGGCCTCCGTGGGCCTCTAGGGTAGGGCTGGCTCTGCCATTTCCGTGTCGTCACTCGTCGCCCCTTCCGTCTGCTCCCGAGAGCCTTTTGAAGCGTCTCCCTGGCTGTCCAGCCAGGTGTCTCTCATCCCGCTGATTGGGGTTCGGCAGGTGCTCTCCGTCGCCGGCTGGGTGGGTGACGGTGGTATCGGCCATCCCGGACCAACCCTCGGGCTGGTCCGGGCCGAGGTTTAAGTGGTGGGATGCCACAGTGTGCGTAACTCGTGTGTTTCTGTGTGTGGGTATGTATGTGCGTAGGTTGTGTGTTCCTGTGTTTGTGTATGGGGGTGTGTGCGATTGAGAATAAACCATGAAGGGTGAGTGAATTTAACGTTATCAAGCATTAACACTAATGAGATTTCAACCATGAAGGGCTCGTTACGATAACAGCTCGACTCAGAAGGACCCTTGGCAACCCATCCCTGACCCCCGTCATAAACACACACACATCTACACACATAGATGTGTGTGTACACACACATCTACGTTTGTTTGTACACACACACACACACACACACACGGTTAATTAGGTCCATAGGAAGGAGGAAGGCAATGATTTAATGAGGGGAGATATTGTGTCCTAATAAACGTAAACGTCAGTACACATGATGTTACCATAGGATGAAAGGACCAAGGGTAACAATTTATTTGAAGGTGTTTGCATAAGAATGTCATAAGGCTGTCATTACACTGTCATAACCATGACATGACACCTGTCGTGAACATTATGAATAGTTATGACTGTCGTCATAAAGTGTCATTCGGTCAACTACATTCTTAGCCCCAGCACATATTTCAGGGCTTTTAGTCCCCTATGTGCCGTCTTTTAGTCTGAGGTCCTCAGGCAGTAGACTGCTGTTCCTCCCGGTGTCCAGGCTCATAACTAAAGGGGACAGAGCTTTCTCCATACGGGCACCGAAGCTCTGGAATGAATTGCCTGAGGAAATTAGGTTGACTGAGTCACTGCCCATTTTTAAATCTCTCCTCAAAACCCACTTTTACCTGAGAGCTTTTCCAGATTTAATTTGAGCCTGCTTTTGTTTTTATTCCTGTCTTCTTTCTGTATATCACATGTATTGTATGCTCTTTGTTTTAATTGTGTTTTTATTAGTGCTGTCAAGCGATTAAAATATTTAATCGCGATTAGTCGCATTAATGTCATAGTTAACTCACGATTGCAATTTTTTAGAAAGGAGTCAGCTGAGGTGGTTCGGGCATCTGGTAAGGATGCCCACTGGGCGCCTTCCTTGGGAGGTGTTTCAGGCACGTCCAGTGGGGAGGAGACCTCGGGGAAGACCCAGGACCAGGTGGAGAGATTATATCTCAACACTGGCCTGGGAACGCCTCGGGATCCCCCCGTCAGAGCTGGTCAATGTGGCCCGGGAAAGGGAAGTCTGGGGCCCCCTGCTTGAGCTGCTCCCCCCGCGACCCGACCCCGGATAAGCGGATGACGATGAGGATGAGGATGAGGAGGATCATTTCCCAGTCTGTCTGCAGTTACCTGTTCTAATGAGAAATCGGACCTGTTCGAAAGCATAAGAAAGACTACGTAAAAATAGCTTTCTTTCACCCTAATGATTTTGTTTGCGGTTAGGTCGTTTATGATCATCAGAGGAAAAAACATACACTCTTTGCCTGCTTCCAAATCATTTTGGCCACCACTGTATACATTTTTTTTGTGTCTTACGGTAAATAAAAGAGACTGTCTTGACTCATATTGCTTTTGTTTAGGAATTTTCCACATCTAATAATAATAATAACAATGATAAACTTTATTTATATATCACTTTTCAAAACACAGTTACAAAGTGCTGAACAATAAAAACTAGTGCTGTCAGTTAAACGTGTTATTAACGGCGTTAACGCAAACCAATTGTAACGGCGGTAAGTTTTTATTGCACGATTAACGCAATCTTTTTTTTTTTAACTTTTTTTTTTGGGCCAAAAAACAAAGAAGCAGTTGCCTGACTGCTATGTTCAAGGCAGTATGTTTGCATGTTCATCGTTAAATTGCAAAAAAAATGGTATCGTCCTGTTTTGATCAGCATATGCAAATGTTGTTATCAATAAAAAAACATTTGCACAAGACAAGCCGATGCACTTCTCCATGTTGATAAGAGCATTAAAATGAGAAAAAATAATGGGACAAAGAAATCAAGGGATATTTAGCATAGAAAAAAATTGCAATCGTGAGTTAACTATGACATTAATGCGACTAATCGCGATTAAATATTTTAATCGCTTGACAGCACTAATAAAAACACAATTAAAACAAAGAGCATACAATACATGTGATATACAGAAAGAAGACAGGAATAAAAACAAAAGCAGGCTCAAATTAAATCTGGAAAAGCTCTCAGGTAAAAGTGGGTTTTGAGGAGAGATTTAAAAATGGGCAGTGACTCAGTCAACCTAATTTCCTCAGGCAATTCATTCCAGAGCTTCGGTGCCCGTATGGAGAAAGCTCTGTCCCCTTTAGTTATGAGCCTGGACACCGGGAGGAACAGCAGTCTACTGCCTGAGGACCTCAGACTAAAAGACGGCACATAGGGGACTAAAAGCCCTGAAATATGTGCTGGGGCTAAGAATGTAGTTGACCGAATGACACTTTATGACGACAGTCATAACTATTCATAATGTTCACGACAGGTGTCATGTCATGGTTATGACAGTGTAATGACAGCCTTATGACATTCTTATGCAAACACCTTCAAATAAATTGTTACCCTTGGTCCTTTCATCCTATGGTAACATCATGTGTACTGACGTTTACGTTTATTAGGACACAATATCTCCCCTCATTAAATCAGACCTTTCCTCCTTCCTATGGACCTAATTAACCGTGTGTGTGTGTGTGTGTGTGTGTACAAACAAACGTAGATGTGTGTGTACACACACATCTATGTGTGTAGATGTGTGTGTGTGTGTGTGTTTATGACGGGGGTCAGGGATGGGTTGCCAAGGGTCCTTCTGAGTCGAGCTGTTATCGTAACGAGCCCTTCATGGTTGAAATCTCATTAGTGTTAATGCTTGATAACGTTAAATTCACTCACCCTTCATGGTTTATTCTCAATCGCACACACCCCCATACACAAACACAGGAACACACAACCTACGCACATACATACCCACACACAGAAACACACGAGTTACGCACACTGTGGCATCCCACCACTTAAACCTCGGCCCGGACCAGCCCGAGGGTTGGTCCGGGATGGCCGATACCACCGTCACCCACCCAGCCGGCGACGGAGAGCACCTGCCGAACCCCAATCAGCGGGATGAGAGACACCTGGCTGGACAGCCAGGGAGACGCTTCAAAAGGCTCTCGGGAGCAGACGGAAGGGGCGACGAGTGACGACACGGAAATGGCAGAGCCAGCCCTACCCTAGAGGCCCACGGAGGCCCTAGAGACTGCGAGTACCTTATATGAGTTAAGTTTTCCGTAATAAATGCCGTGATCGGCTAAACCCTCAATGCCAAGCGTCATTTATCCGTGGAACCTGGCTCAATCAAGGAGCGGGTTGCCACAACACACACACACATGCAAACATGACCTCAAACACACACATACACGCACAAACAAACACACGCAAACAAACAAATGTACACAAACAAATACGCAAATGTGTGCATCCATTGAAAATAAATACAGTGTTATTGAGTTGGGAGTATAATTAATGTTTTGGGTGAGCATATAACTATATTACACACCACACATAAACACACACGCGCCACATAAACATATACACAACATAACCACACAATTCACAAATAATGAAACCGACACACATAAGCATACACACACTCCACAGTCTCTCCCACACAATACATATCACCCACCATGAAATAAAACAGTGGGGACACACACACACAGACACACACACATTTGCAGAACCACACACCACATAGACACATGCTACAGTTCTAGTAATTAGCTATTGGCAACAGCAGCACATTTCTCAGGCAGTGATATGATATCCATTCACTAAAAAGACATCCCATTCATCAAAAAGCAGCTGGGAGGGTATCCACTACAGCCAGTCTTATAATGATAATAATAACTGCAGATTATCCACACTGCTGTACTCCGACAGGGGAAGTGAGGCCAGAGAAATAGAAAGGTCTTTATTTGAGTTTTACCAGAACATTATACCATCCTAAATGTCACCCACATACCAATCTGAAAAGCTACTTACAAAGTAACTGACATATTGAAACACAGTCTGTTCTTTCTGTGTGGTTGATTCAAAAAGCTAAAAATAGCATTTTTTGGTCATTTTTGTTTGTTGCATTATTAACATTGATTTAAATTCAATGTTCTATTCCAGGGGTATTCAACTACGATTCTAAGGTCCAGTTAGAGAAAATGTCCTCAAGCAAAGGTCCGGAACATCATAATGTCTAACTTGCGTTATGATTCAGTGTGATATTGAAGTAGCCTAGTAGTTGTATCAACGTTTGCATGTAATCAACAACTGATTGTCAGGAAAAACAATTCAATAACATTTCGACGATATTTATACAATTATATGAATAAGACTGAAGATATGTATTATTTAAGGAGTTTCAACTGACTCAACTGAAACTTATCTCTTCAAGGAAAAGAAGGGCTACATTTAAAATCAAAATGGTGAAAATCAATATAATTTTGAAGACAAAAATAAAGTATAGCAGCAGCTTGAGTTTCCCCTGTTTCTTTGTGAATGTTTTAACAGTTTCAACCAATTTCAAAAACAGATATCTCAACACATCTTAACAATTGAACAGTTTTAGCCTCTCTTTCTTACCCTCTTCTATCCAACTCCCACACTTTCTGTTTTTCAGTGAGAGAACTGAGCTCTAGCTTGTCCTGCCAGGAGTTTAAATACCTAATGGCCAGGTAGATGTCCTCTCCTCTTGGTCTGGTCTTAAGGGGAGGTACACCTAACACATCTTCACAGAACTCTTTCTTGTCATGATCCGCCCCTGGTTTTCTCATTCACCTGCCTGCCACCCTGATCACTCCCAATTAACCCAACCACCTTCACCTGTGTTTCCCCTATATCAGTCCTTTCCTCCCAAACATTCCCTGCCAGATTGTCTCTTGTGTTTCACAGTGCTTTCCCGCGATTCAAATCCTGACTTACCACCGTTCCTGCCTGCTCTCTGATCCCTGCCTGTCTGACTCATCTGCCGGTTCCTGATCCCCGCCTGTCTGACTATTCTCCCGGTTCCTGATCCCTGCCTGTCTGACTCTTCTGCTGGTTCCTGATCCCGCCTGTCTGACTATTCTGCCGGTTCCTGATCCCCGCCTGTCTGACTATTCTGCCGGTTCCTGATCCCTGCCTGTCTGACTATCCTGCCTGCCGATCCTGTATCCAAATAAACTATTGACACTGTTCCACGCTCGTCGCCAGTCTGTGCACTTGGGTTCAGCCAAACGCTCACGTTACACTTTCTTTTCTTGGTTGAAGAACCTTAGATGAATTAACAGCTGAGCATTGTCAGACACATCAGTGGACTCATCTACAGCTAAGCCTAAACACCTTATGGCTAGCACATCCTGGGTTAACATTTCTCTTTTCATTGTGGCTGATGATGCTGACATGGGTATTTGCTTTATTTTGTTAAGGCTCTTCTTTCTGTTTCCCCTCAAGTAAGGTTTCAGCTACTGCACTCATTGACAACCCCTCCATCAGTAATTGGCTTTTTGTGTTGACCCAAAATCCAAGTGACTCTGAGGGAACATTCATTACGTTGTTGGGCAGTGAATGAATGGGTCAGGATCCGGTTGGATTGTTCATATTGGGCTCTGAGACTGCTTATTTTCTGTGACCGCAGTTCAGACCTTTGTGATTTGTCTCATAGTGGCGTTTCACGTTGACACTTTTTTATGACATCCGCTGTCTCTGAGCATATGAGAAAACCTGGTTTTGTGTTGCCAGTGGGAAGAATGAACATGAATGAGTCCGTCCATTCTAGGTTGAAAGCTGTTTTCGATGTCCACTGTTCTCTTCTTAGAGAGCGCCATGTGTAGTTATTTTTCTGTCTCCAGCTCACTTTGTCTACCTCTTTTCTGTCTCGCTGTATTTCTCACTCTTCTGCCACTGTATTACTGACTCTTCTCCCGCTGTCTTTCTCACTCTTCTCCCGCTGTATTTTTCACTGTTCTCCCGCTGTCTTATCTGCCTTCTCCCGCTGTATTACTCACTCTTATCTGACTTCTTTCTCTGTAATTCTCGCACTTCTCTCTGTCATCTCTCGCATGATCGCTCACTGTCTGCGCCCCACGCAGCCTGTGCCGGGAATGCACATATTCGCTGAGTAGCATCACGTGGGATGGCTTAACTCGAATGCAATTGGTCAATGGATTTCCTGATTCACTAAACCAGTACCGTAATGTCTAGAAATGCTGCGCCGGTCAAAATAGAAGCTCCCCGTCAAAATTAAAAATACTTGAATAATTTATTGACCATAGGTCCGGGTCCGTGTAGGACGGCGTCTGGGTCCGGACCCGGGCCGCGGTCCACCTGTTAGTGACCCCCGTTCTATCCCAATCATCTAGGCCAGTGATTTTCAACCAGTGTGCCGTGGCACACTAGTGTGCCCCGAGAGATCGTCAGGTGTGCCGTGGGAAATCTTCTGATACACCTAATTAACCATTGTCGGGTGTCTGTGCTGTAATAAAGTGTCGCAGATAATGTACCGAAGTTTTCGAACTATAAGCCGCGCCTTTTTTCCCATTTTTCGATTCTGCGAAATTGTCGAAGATGCCCGAGAATCTCCGGGAATATCAGCATGGGAAATCGGCGAATCAGACCCATGAACCTATAAAGAAAGACGTAATCTCAAGCGGGAGAGAACGTTTGCGGTGCTGGTTTGTGTCACGTAAGTACAGGGCTCTCATGTCTCATGCATTCGGCGTGAGACACACGCAATTCAACCCATGCACACCCGCGAACCTGGTCTCACGAAAATACGTGACACTGTCACGTTATTTAATCTATTGAAACGTGATCAGGGACACGTAGGCCTATTTTCTAAATTTTGTATTTCAATTGGAAGTAGGCTAGTTGTCGTGTCACTAAGCATGACTTCCAAACAAAGGTTCTGTCCGGGAGCGTTCTCCCTAATGTCCCTTATGGAGCTCCGTAGAGATCATTCATTGTTGACAATTGTCTGTGATAATGACAGCTTTTGGCCACCCGTTTCTACTTAAAATTGTCTGTGATAACTAACAATATGACAGCTTTTGGCCACCCGTTTCTACTTTCACCTTTGATACTGAGAAATTGTGACGATACACAGATATATTAAATGGGTGCGCTGCTCTGTAGGCAAACCGCAAAGGAAAAAAGGGTAGCTGCTTCATCTGTTCTTTTTAGAATTGTATGTCTTGATGTTTATTTTATCTAGCCATCTATTCTCTTGTTTTTGGCTATGTGAATGAACGTCCGCGTCGATGCCTCGATCGCAAGTCCAGTGTCGCGAGCGGACGTTGCCATGACATCTAGAAATCATACCGTATTTAATGGGTTGTAGTGAGTGTAACATAATTCACCTACAGTATTTTGTTATGTGTTGTTCTTTCAATTGTGTTAGGCATGTCGTTTACTGTCTTGGTGGTTCAGGGATCGCTGTCCCTTTAAAGATTACGAGCGTCTCATGACGTCAGAGCCCATGCGGGATTTGTTTACATTCAGCACGTTTTGATTTCCTGTTTCTCTCTTACTAAATAAACGACTCACACAACTGTGTGCTCAACGTGCGAAATTGTATCCCTCACTTATTGCAATTTCCACAGGGTTATCATTAATATTGATGTGTAGGGGTTGATTATAACTAGTAGTTCCAATCAATGTTTAGATTCTCTGCCCGAGCCCGAGCCCGACGCGGGCCGGGTCGGGCCGATATTTCCCACCACTATACTCAGGCCTGGCCTTTGATCGAGCGTTTTTATTTTTATTTTACCATTGGTTTATTGGCCTAATCTGAGGAGAAATCTATGCCATGAACAGAAATATTATAGGCCTTTATTACACGGGTCTTCTCAATGCCGTGGAACGCTCCGTTCACTTGCATGGGTAGTAGTCCGGTGACTTGACTACCCCAGCGTCTTCCGTGGCTAAGCGACGTCACCGTCTTTGCGGACATATTATTTCTCTGCTGATCAACACTACGAAAAATACTTGTATCCCCCCCCCCCCCCCCCTTAAATAAATACTATGGCAGAATTATTATTTTTATTATTATTATTCTCATTCAACTTGAACATGTTTTTACAGTAGAGTGGTGGAGGGATGACGTATGTTGGCCAACCCGGAAGTGAGCGTCGCCCTGGATTCCCTCGACAAAAAGCCAACGGGTTTTGCCATTGGATTATTGCAGAAACATTTGCATCTTTGAAGCACCTCCTCAAAAACTGAAAATAAATAAATATATAAAAATAACGTGCTCCAAAGAACGAAATGTAAACCAATGCATTCTGAATGGGAGTGTTTCTCAGATTTTTCCATGCTACACAGAACGAAATGTAAACCCATGCAAATAAAGACTTCATGGTCATAATAATTTAAATATCTTTTTGTGTAGGGTGTGTAGGGTGGTATTCTATTTTTTTCAACGGGGCTGCATCCAGTCATTTGACCGTTATGGTTGCTATGGTGGTTGCTTTCGACCGCCCCCTCTAATCCTTACATGGCTCTAAAAACCATGTAAGGATTCGAGGGGGAGGTATCATATATATGATACCTCCCAGTGGTGGAGGTACTCTACTCCACCACTCTACTGTAAAAACACATGTTCAAGTTGAATGAGAATAATAATAACTAGAACTGCAAGCAGTTATGCAGGGGTCCAAGATATGTGCATTTCGCCGGCACAACGCGAAGCATGTGTTCAAAACGCTACCGTGAACCTGTGGATATAAAGGTTTTGACTGTGGGAGGTTCGGTGTGGGAGTTATGTCCCCAAACGCGTTTTCAGAACATTCCTTTGGCCAGTTAAGAGATGAACAATTTCCTTGTTTATGGCGGCCCCTAATGGCGAAATTTTGTAGAAGATATACAATTTCCTCGTTTATTGCGCCCCCTAATGGCGATGTTTTCCGAATTTTTTATCGAACGACATTAAGGTTAGCACCAACATGTGTGTAAAATTTGGACTCGATCCGATGTCTAATTTGTTTTTTTTGGGATTTTTGATTTTCCACGTCTAATTTAGCTAATAAACCAATATTCAAAACGCTACCGTTTCGTCGTCGAAGGTCGGATCAAAAAAGTTTGATAATTTATATGCGTGTGTCTGAGGATGTCGTGTGCAAAGTTTGGTGTCGATTGGTCAAGAAATGTGGGAGGAGTAGGGAAAAGGCAGTTTAGCAGTTTTCGCGATTTTGCGAAAAAGGGTTAGGGTTAGTGACCGGCATGTCTGGATTTGGTCGTCTGCGGTCACCTCACGTACTTGGATCTAGTCATGCAATTGGCGTGTGTGCACCATTTACGGTTTGGGCTGTGGTACCACTTCTAATGAAGGAAGTATAATAATCCCTACAAAAACAATAGGGATCCAACCTGTTGGCAACCTGTTGGCTTGGACCCCTAATAATAATTCTGCCATAGTACTTATTTAAGGCGCGGGGGGGATACAAGTCTTTTGGCTATTCGTATTGTTGATCAGCAGAGAAATAATTTGTCCGCAAAGACGGTGACGCAACGGAAGAAGCTGGGGTAGACAAGTCACCGGACTACTACCCATGCAAGTGAACGGAGCGTTCCACGGCATTGAGAAGACCCATGTAATAAAGGCCTATAATATTTCTGTTTATGGCATAGATTTCTCCTCAGATTAGGCCAATAAACCAATGGTAAAATAAAAATAAAAACGCTCGATCAAAGGCCCGGCCCGAGTATAGTGGTGGGAAATATCGGCCCGACCCGGCCAGCGTCGGGCTCGGGCTCGGACAGAGAATCTAAACATTGATTGGAACTACTAAGCAGGTGTCTGTAGGGCTAGGTCTGTAGGGTGTCTCAAGGCGCGGCTTATAGTTCGAAAACTTAGGTACATTATCTGCGACACTTTATTACAGCACAGACACCCGACAATGGTTAATTAGGTGTATCAGAAAATTTCCCACGGCACACCTGACGATCTCTCGGGGCACACTAGTGTGCCGCGGCACACTGGTTGAAAATCACTGGCCTAGATGATTGGGATAGAACGGGGGTCACTAACAGGTGGACCGCGGCCCGGGTCCGGACCCAGACGCCGTCCTACACGGACCCGGACCTATGGTCAATAAATTATTCAAGTATTTTTAATTTTGACGGGGAGCTTCTATTTTGACCGGCGCAGCATTTCTAGACATTACGGTACTGGTTTAGTGAATCAGGAAATCCATTGACCAATTGCATTCGAGTTAAGCCATCCCACGTGATGCTACTCAGCATTCCCGGCACAGGCTGCGTGGGGCGCAGACAGTGAGCGATCATGCGAGAGATGACAGAGAGAAGTGCGAGAATTACAGAGAAAGAAGTCAGATAAGAGTGAGTAATACAGCGGGAGAAGGCAGATAAGACAGCGGGAGAACAGTGAAAAAACATGTTCAAGTTGAATGAGAATAATAATAATAAAAATAATAATTCTGCCATAGTATTTATTTAAGGGGGGGGGGGGGGGGGGGGGGGGATACAAGTCTTTTGGCCATTCGTAGTGTTGATCAGCAGAGAAATAATTTGTCCGCAAAGACGGTGACGTCGCTTAGCCACGGAAGACGCTGGGGTAGTCAAGTCACCGGACTACTACCCATGCAAGTGAACGGAGCGTTCCACGGCATTGAGAAGACCCGTGTAATAAAGGCCTGTAATATTTCTGTTCATGGCATAGATTTCTCCTCGGATTAGGCCAATAAACCAATGGTAAAATAAAAATAAAAACGCTCGATCAAAGGCCAGGCCTGAGTATAGTGGTGGGAAATATCGGCCCGACCCGGCCCGCGTCGGGCTCGGGCTCGGGCAGAGAATCTAAACATTGATTGGAACTACTAAGCAGGTGTCTGTAGGGCTATATCATGAGTTAATGCACGCACTGCAGCCAATCAGAACACGATCATTCCCCCAGACCGTGGTCTAAACAATATTATTCACGAGTTATAATCAACCCCTACACATCAATATTAATGATAATGTTACGTATTTTAAGAATCTAAGCTACCCACACATAGACCCAATGATGCAGGACCAAACATATAAGCCGTAAATACCATACATAGCCACAAGGGGAGCAAGACCTTACTGAAGACTGTGATGGATACTTTGGCCACAGAAGGCAGCATCGCAGACCAGGCGAGAAAATACCGAGGATTGTCTCACATCGGCTCCCCCCTACTACTTCCGATCCGCGCTGATCAGACCCTAACAGCCTACAGACCCAGATTGACTTCAGAAACTCCCGGTAGCTCTTGGACAGGGTTAGGTTTATTGATCAGCTAGGAGTCGCTCAGCACGTGTTTAGAATACATCTTCAATCTCTCTTTGCTTCAGAGTGTCAGTTTACCATACCAAAAATACTTTATACTAAATAAAGTCTCTTTAAAGGCACCCAGTGCAACTTTCGAGGCTTAAAAATAAACATTCAATTTCTAGTCTTTTTTACACGTAGTAAGTTTCAATAACTCCATACCATTACATACCGACATTTAAGCAGCAAAGATGAGACGTCGTTGTGTGGTGAGAACTGATACAAAATCGATAACAACAACAATGCCGCCATTTTCTTTATTTTTTGTAACCTACAATAAATAAAGCAGGCTTCCAGTCAATGGAAAAATGGCTTCTCCCCACCGGCGATTGTTGTTGTTTACGATTTTCTATCAGTTCTCACCACACAACGACGTCTCATCTTTGCTCCTTGAATGTCGATATGTAATGGTATGGAGTTATTGAAACTTACTACGTGTAAAAAAGACTAGAAATTGAATGTTTATTTTTCATTGAATGTTTACATAAAGTTGCACTGGGTGCCTTTAAAGCTATTCCTTTGGATTCGATTACTTTCCCTGAAGAACTCTGCAATAACCCTGTGGAAATTGCAATAAGTGAGGGATACAATTTCGCACGTTGAGCACACAGTTGTGTGACTCGTTTATTTAGTAAGGGAGAAACAGGAAATCAAAACGTGCTGAATGTAAACAAATCCCGCATGGGCTCTGACGTCATGAGACGCTCGTAATCTTTAAAGGGACAGCGATCCCTGAACCACCAAGACAGTAAACTACATGCCTAACACAATTGAAAAAACAACACATAACAAAATAATGTAGGTGAATTATGTTCACTCACTACAACCCATTAAATACGGTATGATTTCTAGATGTCATGGCAACGTCCGCTCGCGACACTGGACTTGCGATCGAGGCATCGACGCGGACGTTCATTCACATAGCCAAAAACAAGAGAATAGATGGCTAGATAAAATAAACATCAAGACATAGCCTACAATTCTAAAAAGAACAGATGAAGCAGCTACCCTTTTTTCCTTCGCGGTTTGCCTACAGAGCAGCGCACCAGCATTTGATATATCTGTATTGTCACAATTTCTCAGTATCAAAGGTGAAAGTAGAAACAGGTGGCCAAAAGCTGTCATATTGTTAGTTATCACAGACAATTTTAAGTAGAAACAGGTGGCCAAAAGCTGTCACTTGTTAGTTATCACAGACAATTTTCAACAATGAATGATCTGTACGGAGCTCCATAAGGGACATTAGGGAGAACGCTCCCGGACAGAACCTTTGTTACACGACAACTAGCCTACTTCCAATTGAAATACAAAATTTAAAAAATAGGCCTACGTGTCCCTGATCACGTTTCAATAGATTAAATAACGTGACAGTGTCACGTTATTTTCGTGAGACCAGGTTCGAGCGTGTGCATGGGTTGAATTGCGTGTGTCTCACGCCGAATGCATGAGACATGAGAGCCCTGTACTTACGTGACAGCACCGCAAACGTTCTCTCCCGCTTGAGATGACGTCTTTCTTTATAGGTTCATGGGTCTGAGTCGCCAATTTCCCATGCTGATATCCCCGGAGATTCTCGGGCATCTTCGACAATTTGGCTATAGATTGTCTCATTACACACTAAATAATATAATTATAGCATAATTATATATATAGCCTATACATATATATAGGCAATATATATAATTAGGCAAACATATATATATATATAAAGCATTTGTGGTTTTGGCATAAACATAACTAGGGTGCACTGTACTATCTCCGCACACCCTTTCTGAAGCCTCTCTCTCGCTCTCTCTCTCTCTCTGTCCCTCCCTCTCTCTCTTTCTCTCTCTCGTACCGTTTTGTGGAGCACGTTAATTGTCTGAGAACACTCCCATTCAGAATGCATTGGTTTACATTTCGTTCTGTGTAGCACGCAAAAAGTCGGACTATCGTGCTCTGGAACACGCTTCAATAGATTAACGTTTGTGCGCAGGAGCACGCAATCGCGTGATACCGGGTTGTTACTTTATAACACAACATTAGCGGGATCTCGGTAGGAAAAGTAATACTTGACGAAATGCTAACCTTAGTTGTTTGTTTACGTTCGCTGTACAGCGACGCGCCAATCAACTGTGACTTGCTTGCTGCAGAACGTGAGCGTCTTGGGAATACCCGGTCAATATAATGGATATAATATGGACACATAAGACAATCAATATTCGGTATTTGTTATGGATTTATTGTACAAATTCCCCGAAAAGATGCACGTTCCAGGATGAATTTAATTAAATATGCAGATAATGTCAAAATCGGTTCCAGGGAGTATATAGGGATTATTAATGTTGTTTTTTATGGTGTTTTTTCTGGAACGAGTATTCGAATATTCTCTCGGAAAAACCAACGAGTATTCAAAGCCTGAAAAATGGCATTCAGGCCAGCCCTAATGGTAATTAAACATTAAAACAGAGAGAGACTGAGAGCTGTTGAGGAAGAGCTTTGTATGTGTCTTTCTACCATTCCTGCCAGGATATCCATTTTGTGTTTATTGAAACAGGCCCAGGTTTCACACTAAGTGAGCATAAATACATTTAGAAACTATATTATTAACTATATGTGTTGGAGCTATGCAGTTCTTAGATTTAATTGTAAAACATTTATTTAGTTTGTTTGCTTAATATAAAATAATGACTTTTATGTTTATTTTCTCGTTTGTATTATAAAATAGTTAATTTGAGTTTGTTTATGCTTTTGTTTTGAAGTTATTACTAGCCTATATATAGAGGTGGCGGTTTTTTACCACCTGTACGAGAGAGACAAAGGAGTGAGGCTGCTGGTTCACACTGTTGCACATTTGTTTTGTTTGCTTGGAAGATCGGAAAATAAACCTGCAGAAATCTAAATTCACGACTGGACAGTTGACTCTTTCCCCTGCACTGCGTAAGATTCGTCCCCCCTGGTGCCTTAGTGGCTATTTTGATTACGTTGCTTTGTTTGATTTCTTAATTTTCAAGTTATTGTTTTATTGAGGACAAATCGCCACTACAATATGTATTATATGTACTGTGTTAGAGTGTCATTTTGGTTGGTGGTGTGCCCCAGGATTTTGTAAATGTAAAAAGTGTGCCGCAGCTCAAAAAAGGTTGGAAATCACTGATCTAGACAGCTAGAACGTAAAAATCAGGGAATCGAACCCGGAACCCTTCATTCTGGAGTCAGACTACCTAACCACCACATTATTTTGCTGCCCAAAACAACGGCAACAAAATTAAAACCGAAGAGAACACTATCATTTTCTCAAAGACTGAACAGGAAGTGAGAGTGTGGCGGCCAGCAGCAGCTTAGAGCAGAGGGCTAATGGGAACAAGGACCCGAGGCCTGTGGTGGGCGACCATGGGGCTGGAGATAGCCTCACTATCTAGCCGGTGTCCCACGACTCTCTTATCAGGTGGAGCACTGAGCGTGTAGCACATAATGGAGTGGAAGCAGCCTAATGTTTCTCTGGCCATTGGTTGGATGGGATTGAAGAAGCGAGAAGGTGATATTGTTTGTCACTCATGCAGTCATGGCATCAATATTTCTAAAAAAGAAAATAACAAATGCCTACTGTGCAAAAAGTCAGCCGTGAAAGCTGACTGACTTCGGCTGTATAAGAGTTAACCTGACAGGCAGGTGTAAGCGACAATGCCGTGGCGGTGCGCACCTACAGCAAGGATACTTCTGTAGGTGCCGAAGTACAATCTTTTCCCATCGCATTAGACAGACGATGGTTCTCAGACAGAGTGTCTGTAAAGGTTTAGAGTCTAACCTGTGTAGCAGACCCACTGTAGAAAGACGTTATATAAAATGGTCTTCTGAAACCTCGGCCTTGTCACGCTTGAATGAGTTTCTCTCCGAATCCGGACAAATATCCCTGTAACAAACACCTCTCACTCCTGCTGGTTACTGCACAGGTGGAGACTGTGGAGTCTCCACCCAGGAGTTCGGCTATAGCATAAACCTCTGTATCCGACATTACCCTCCCCTTATCTCTCCCTTTCCTCACTCTGTATCTCTCTCTTTTCCCCTCCCTCTGCCTCTGTTTTCTATTCCTATTCCTCTCTTATGTCTATTCCCTCCTCCCCTCCCTCTCTGCTGTATCTGTCCATCTCCCCGTGTGCTGGGAGTCCTGGGAGGGTGAGGGGGAGTGTGTGTGACGTTTCTTGGCCTCGTTTCTCTGTGGTGGGCATGCGTTCAGTGTTGCCCTCACCCCCCTATGCAGAGCAGAACTCAACCACCATAAGCCATAAGAGTATAAAAAAGATCACAAACAAAGGGCTTTAGAAATACTCAGTGTTGGCATGGCGACAGGGTTATTATTATGGTCTGGCGGGTGGTGTTGAGATGGACGCTGAGTGGCTTAAGGGAAGAATGATGATGCAGGGGTCAGGTTGGTGGTTGGTATTCATGAGACAAATAGCCTGGACCAATCATGGTTTGCCGTTATATTACGCTACGCTGAATGATATGCCTGGAATTGTTTCTTTTACTGACAAATCCATCAACCGTGTTCAGTAACGTATAACACACACGCACACACACACACACGCACACGCGCACACGCACACACACACACACACACACACACACACACACACACACAGTGAAGCACCCTGGAGGAGAGGCATGCAAGTGTGCGTCCGGACGCTGGTGAAGAGCATTACACGCATTGTTGCACAGAGAATCTGATGATTGACGGTGATACATATCCACGCACAATTCAACACAAGACTAAATACACACACAACACCTCGTTGTACTATCCAACATGGGGAAACTCTGATTCACACACTGCTGCACCCTATCTAAAATTACAGCAGATCTTGAAAACCAAACAGAAATATTAATTTTATTTCCTTATTTCCCACAATACCAATTATCTCCCACCAGATAACTGCACGTAAGCACATGTAGCGCCCCTTTTCTGTTTTTTGGCAAATAATAGGGTAGGCTAACCTGACTTCTTTAAATTAAATGTTATCTCTAACTATTATTGTTTGTGTTTACTATGTCTTTCTCTGTATGCAATAATAACTAAGTACCCATATTATGATGACAATTACTCACCTTAAAGGGACACTGTGTAAAAATTACTCCCATCTAGTGGTACAATTGTATATTGCATTCAAACTAATAGTGCTCGCTTGTCCAAAAACTACGGTGGGCAGTATGTGCCAAGAAGCTGTGACATGACACCTACTAGGCTACCTCATCGAGTCATTCGAGTGATGATGAGGTTCGTATCCTAATCAACGCATTGTAATCCGTTGATTTCAACAATGTAACAGTATTCTAAATACCAACAATTTACATTGTAACGTACGGAATCAAATCAAAATCAAATCAAATCAAATTTATTGTCATTTTGTTGATTGAACAACAAAACGAGAAGGCGTTTCTCACGGATCAAGATCAACATACATTTCAAAAAAACAAACAAACAAACAAACAAACGTCCCAATGATGAATAAATAAATAAATAATAAATAAATAATAAATAAAGTCCAGTGAGAAGATCTGGGACGCTGGTGCATTGAGCATCCTGACAGCTTGAGGTAGGAAGCTGTTCCGCAGCCTGGTGGTGGAGCATCTTAAGCTGCGATAGCGTTTCTTGGAGGGTAGGAGCTGAAAGAAGCTGTTCAGTTTGTTTACGTCCACCCCGTCTCTGCTGCTTCCTCCTCCGGGCAGTTCCGGGCACGGTGTCACAGTGTCCGTTAGTATCCTGTGTTTGCGTAGTATGTCCAGATGCCAGCGAATGCCAGTGATGTTACTCGCTCTCAATGTCCTAATGTTTAATATTGTTTCCCTGTCATAAACTACGTTCGTAGGAAGTCTCACACTCAAACATTCAATCTCAATCTCACAGATCTCAAGAGGGGCCGCTGCGACTGTACGCGCCGCCAGTTAGTCGCCCTGGCAAAGAGTTTACTTCCTCGTCTCCTATCCTGTTCCTAATTCCTCCTCTCGATCTTCTTTTCCTCCGTATTGTCTTCTTTATCAGAGTTGTTGGTATGAAATCCAGTTGTTCGGGTGATAAATCAACTGTCTGGCAAGCGAGTTGAAGCTCCAGAAGGTCCGCTCTAGCGTAAGTGCGTCTTGGTGGATTTGGATACGTGTGACCCCAGCAGAGAATAAACCTCCATAACTTGATGAAGAATGGCTTTTGAATTCCTCCAACGCATTTGACAGTATCCATAAGTCATAAGAATATTGTCATGATTTAAACTCGACAAAAATATGAAAAAGTAAATTAAATATGTAATAAAGTAGCCTGCTGTATGTAGCCTGCGGTATTGCGTTCGCTTTACCGCACCGTTGTAACGAAAAGAGAGCTGAGCCGCAAGGCAAAGCTCTCGATCTACCGGTCGATCTTCGTTCCTATCCTCACCTATGGTCATGAGGGCTGGGTGATGACCGAAAGGACGAGATCGCGGGTACAAGCGGCCGAGATGAGTTTTCTCAGAAGGGTGGCTGGCGTCTCCCTTAGGGATAGGGTGAGAAGCTCAGCCATCCGTGAGGAACTCGGATTAGAGCCGCTGCTCCTTTACTTAGAAAGGAGTCAGCTGAGGTGGTTCGGGCATCTGGTAAGGATGCCCACTGGGCGCCTTCCTTGGGAGGTGTTTCAGGCACGTCCAGTGGGGAGGAGACCTCGGGGAAGACCCAGGACTAGGTGGAGAGATTATATCTCAACACTGGCCTGGGAACGCCTCGGGATCCCCCCGTCAGAGCTGGTCAATGTGGCCCGGGAAAGGGAAGTCTGGGGCCCCCTGCTTGAGCTGCTCCCCCCGCGACCCGACCCCGGATAAGCGGATGACGATGAGGATGAGGAGGAAAGTAGCCTTTCAATGACGAGTCGCTCAAACATAGGAGCGCCCATCTCGTTGCCATGGAAAACCATGTTATACATAATAATAATAATAATAATAATACATTTCATTTAGAGGCGCCTTTCAAGACACCCAAGGTCACCTAATACATGCTTACACATCGTCGTTTTTTTTTGGCGTCGATGATTCCTTCTCCTGTGGCGTGGCATAACTATGGTCTTTCAAACAAATGCGGTGCATGTTCAAATTTGCCGGTAAATCTCGTCTCGCTATACTAAGCTCTGTTCCACCGTTACGCTGGCTCAGAGTGAAAACGCGTTTGCAATTCCTGTACGACGTAGTGCTTTTTGACCCTCTCGGCAGCTCATAGACCGGAAGAAAATGGAAGCCTCCATGAAGCTTACCCGTCCTATGTAACCATATTGATATTAATATTAATTATTCTTCGCTCAGGAGGATAAGTGAGATTTTTGGCAGAGATCATTTTACACCAATGAGGACTTATTTATGAATGAATATGTTGATTTGAGGTAATAAATTACTCAAAATATTACATAGTGTCCCTTTAAGAATAATTTGCTTTAAACTTAAATTAGGGGAGAGCCGGGTCGATTGAAACACGGGACGATTGAAACACAGCGATTTACTCGAAAACCACGCAAGGCTTTCACGTCAAAATTCGTCACCACGTTCAGCAAGCAAGACTGACCAACCCCGGGAAATTTCGTGTAATGACGTCAAGCCGTTCAGATGTTATCCCGCAAACTTGTTTTCGAGAGCTGTAAGTAAAATCCTTCCTGCGGTAGTTTTTTTGTAATAAATAGTTGTATTTTTTGTTTCATGCCATAATAATATGACTATACAACAGATGAATTAGTACTTAAACCTGTGATAAAGTGTGCAATGTCACAGTTTTGAAGTTTAGAGGTAAAAAAGGTTTAAGTGTCAGTAGTCGCTGTCGGGACGATTGAAACACCTGTTTCAAACGTCCCGCACATCACCATGCGTAATTGCGCGCACATTGCACGATCAATACCTGTATAAATTACAGAATTAATAAATGTTTTGCAATGATTAACTACTGCTTTGAATTAATAACATATTTTTAATGAACAAAACGTGTTTATCACATGCATCAACAGTTTACTGAGAGAAGGGGAGGGCAGAGGGCAGTGAAGCCATTCATATTGGGCTCACCCCTAATGAGGTCAGTGTTGTGAAAAGGGCTATACATTTTTGGACAGGCACACATGTATGCTATGCACATAGTTTAATTAATAAATATGAACAAATAACATAAACATAAACACACAAATGTACATCAACTGTTTACGACCCCGTGCATTTCAGCTGCCCATTCCCTGCATCCTGGTCGAGGAAGGACTGGATCACCTCCTTCATGGAGCGCAGTAGCAGCTTCCCCCTTCGGCGTCCAGAGGCCACTAGCCAACAACGGTTGTCCAGCTTCAATCAAAACAATGTCAACTTGTTCTACCAAAATTGAAAGACGGTGCTGGACAGGCACCAGTTCCAGGCCAAGGATATTTGGAACATTAATGAAACCGGTATTTAATATGAACTTTATTAATATAAAACACAACTATAAACGCATAAATACATTTATAAAAATAAACTATGCTCACAACCATATAAATATGAAAAAAACGATATACACTTAACTAGTAGAAACGATGCTAACAACTATATACATATCAAAACAACTATATACACATCACTATATATATACACAACTATGCTCACACAACTATTTACAGGGGTCACCACTGTCCAGGTGCGCCCAGATGGGGCAGAAGCAGGTCAGGTCAGTGACCTCAGCGGAGTCACACCCGTGTCCGAGGAGTCGAAGCTGCTCCGCCTGCTGGACAATCACCCGTCCCACCTGTCAATTGCAGCAATCGATTACTGCAGAGCCAACGGCATAGTGCTGCTGTCATTCCCTCCCCACTGCACCCGCAGGTTGCAGCCAATGGACATTAGTGTCTTCGGCCCCCTAAAGGGGTACGTAAACAGTGCGGCGGACAGGTGGATGAGGAGCCACCAAGGGATCAACATCTCGATATATGATGTGCCCTCCATCATTGCTGAAGCCTTACCAGAGGCTGCAACAGTGAAGAACATCACCTCTGGGTTCTCAAGTTCAGGGATCTGGCCTTTTAAACCCTCCGCGTTTGAGGGAAATTACTTCACCGGATCCCATTCCACAGACCGTCCTCCTCCCAAGGCTTCAGGTGACGAGGTCAGCGCTTCTCCAGGTGCCACTTCAGGTAGGAACAGTTCATCAGAAGCAACAGAGTTCATAATACATAAGTAAATAGTCCCATAAGTCAAAGTTCATAAAAAAAGTCTATAGGTTAGTGGATGGCAGAGAAGCTGCTAGACCACCAGGCTACAACTCTCCCATCAGGGAATTTAACAAGGATCAGGAGGGTGGGAATATAAACATTTATTTATTTAAAAGTGTATTTTTTAAATGTGTCCTTTGGCAGGCATGGATGTACCTGGACGAGTTGCCGGGCCTGACGAAGCTGTCTGGCCTGAGGAAGATGCCCTCGAATTCTGCCTGGACATCGTCCGGTCTTACCCTAAGGCCGGGCCTAGAAAGATTACAAAGAGAAAAGGGAGAAAGAGGCATTTGGAGTTACTCTTGCATCTCATATCTTGTCTGGCCTTCCTTTGTCTACAGTCATGTAGACCTACCACATTTAAAGTAATTCAATTAGCATTAAAATGCACATTTTATGTTTTCAGGACAACTGCTATACTTACGACCCGAACTCTGAAGCAGCGTCATCCCGCCAAGCAGCCTCCCTCCTCTCGGGCTCCCAAGAAGAGGCTCTTCTCGCCCGCTCCTGATGCCGCCCCCCTTGCTGGAGTCACCCCTGGTGCCACCTCAGCTGCTCCTCCCACCATCACCTGGCCCGCTGATGGAGTCACCCCCACCTTGGGTCCAGTGTGATCGCATGAGGCTTGCACCGACGGGAGTACACACTACCTGTGTCACCTGTGTGACAAAGAATACAAATATTTAGCCTACTATACTGTCCATGTGTCTTCACTAGTTTGCAGTGGAAATACTGTAAATGTAGGCCTACAGCACAATTCACTTAACATTATAGACTGATTAACTAACTAACTATTAGGCCTGGGTTAGGCTATGAGTGGGAGCTGGGCTATTACATATTTTGCTGGGTAGGCCTACTTTTTGTCCATGATTGTAACGCATCCAAAATAACAACGGCTACATTAAATTATGACAATAATAATTTAATTTAGTGGACATGCACACTTAAAAACTGCTGGGTATAAGCTATAGGCTAGCCTACTACACCCTTGCTCTTGGTCATGACACATGGCATGCCGATTTATTTTTTTCTCCAGCCATTACCATCAATCAGCTAGAGTGCAATCTTCATCAAAGTTCTGCTTATTATATGATTTCAACATAATGTTCATGTCAATGTGCAGACTATTACACAATATTTATCAGATAAAATAAGTTTAGCCACTTACCTGTCCACAGAGACTCCGGATGCTTCTGTGCGCCGGGCTGTGCGTGTTGAAAAGAAATTAACCCCGTGCGGCGCTTGGATAAATTTCCGCTGTAACAGGTCTCTTGATATCCTGTTGACCTGGTCGTTTTTGTTTAAAATAAATAAAAGGATGTTCAACTGTGTATCCTTAAACATGACTTAGGACAGGGAAATAAGTAAATTGAATGCAAATTTAGTCGTCCAAAAGAAGAAAGGTGAGTTTTAATCGAAATGTGCATCTTGACAATTACGCACGGGCCAAAAATATATTTTGACCTATTTATATTATGCGGAATTATGTGAAATTTTAGCAATGAAGAGTACACTAGTATGTTGTCTGGTATGTTGCATAAAAACAAGAGTAAGGGCAATAGATTATTTTTAAAATATGCTGTTTCATTCGTCCCGCATGCGTGTTTCAAACGTCCCGACTAGGCGGGGCGTTTGAAACAAATGTCAACATACGTTCAAAGTTAAAAAACAGCTCGATCATCCAACATATGTATTAAATTTTACTTGCAACTAAGAGAACACACCTGTGAGTTGTTGATCACATGTTAAAATTATTTGTATACGTAACGTCATCTTTGAAAAAGACGTTGAACTGAAAAGTGTTTCAATCGACCCGGCTCTCCCCTACTATATTACAGTCACATAATGTGCTAAACTGTTATCTTTTACCTATTAGCAATGGCTATGTATTAAGCCTACTAAACCATGCCAACACAATGCAGATCCATTTAACTATTTACTTGGAAAACTATAGTTATATCGGTACAACCATATAAATTAGCAAAACATAGTCACAGTTCAAATACGAGTATTGGTCATTGAACACCACACCCAATAATACACAGATTAAATGAAACAGTATTCCAAAACCCTTTACCTTTAAATCCTATAGCTGGCAAATATAGCTAAATAATACCTTGGGTATCCAATGAGTTACCGAGTCATATGGTGCAGGCCTGATACGAAGCTCGGGATCGTAGAAGCCATAAACAAAAGGGCTACTTCGCGCCAATGCGCCGAGAACAAATGTAACTCTCCGCCAGCAACACTGGCCGCCGTCCTTGCCGCGAGCGTCTCGAGCCGGCGGAAAGGTGAGACGTCCTCTAAACAGTCAACCGAGATGTCCGGCAACCCGAGTAGTCCCTTGTCCGCAGGACTCCTCTGTCCCCCGGTCCTCGTGTGTCCAGCCGAGCAGTCCAAACGATGCGCATTAAAGGCTTCCGAGCTGGACACCTTGAGCAAAGTCCACGACTAATAAACTAGCTCTAGCCGAGTTAGCTTTTTGATGCACTTCAGTGTTTCAGTCCGAGTTCTCGAATTAAAGTAACGTAACACAACTACACTACTTTACAATGCTTCCCTAAGAGCCACTAGTCGTTCGTCTAACAACATTAACAACCGTAATGCTTTACTGAGTGTTTTACCCAAGTCAACTATAGCTGTGTCATGGAGCTCATCTCAACATTCTCATACTCGTTTTTTTTACGTTCCCCACACTTCCTCATGATCATGCACCTTACATTCGTTTCTCATTTGCTTAGAAAATAAACAAAATGCAACTTTATTTAAAATAAAAGATTCTTAAAACATTCCCAGCATCATGAACATAGTGATAAAGAAAACAAAATACAATTTACATCATGTTAATAACAATACATGAACTGTATGAAACTCTATTCAATATGCCATATCAGACGTATGCATTGTTTTTAATTCCTATGTATTCTATTAATGAACTTATTCTGCATGTACTTCTATTCATACTATTTATTAATTCATATTTATTATATTAATGATAGAGCTGTAGCGACGCGTCGATGACGTCGACGTGTCGACGTCAAAAATTCGTCGACGTCAAATTTCTCCGTCGATGATTTTCGACGGAGAAATGGACGAAAGTCACAATAAAGGAAAATGTCCGCGCACAAAATCATCAAAGGTATGGAAATACTTAGTAGTTAAGTCCTAAACGGAAAGGTGTTGTGATTTGCACTCTTTGCCAAATGGAGTTGGCATATCACAAGAGCACGACAGCAATGTTGGAGCATTTCAAGCGAGAAAGTATCACGTGCGCATGAGAAAGTATCTCGTGCGCATGAGAAAGTATCTCGTGCGCACGAGAAAGTATCTCATGAGCATGGGGAAATATCGTGCGCATATCACTGGCAGTGTGTGTGTGTGTGTGTGTGTGTGTCGTCAGCGAGTAGGTGGACGAGCGAGGAGAGCGAGCGATAGCGTGCGTGTCAGTCTAGTGAAGTCATGAACGAGTCCGGTTGTGTGTAAGAATAAAGTACCCAGCCTGTCAAGAATCGGTGGCCGCTTCATTCCATCATATTCCGACCTATAAGCAGACTCAGTGTCGGTCAAAGTGAAGGGTCATGCCCCCAAGAGAGCATCGGCCCTGGAGGGAACGTATCACCTGTGCTCCTCGGTCTGGGAGCCGACAGCAGGAAAGATGTAACTAACCATCTCGTAGTTGGAGGCGGAGCGCAAGAGAGTATACGCACACATTTTTTTCATGTCCCTTTACGGGTTCCGTATTAAATAAAGTATATTATTAAGAATTTTTTGGTATTTATTTGAGATACATTATGGTTTTTATTAATCGAGCAACAGAAAAATAGATAATCGTCCAATTAGTCATTAGATTAGTCGACTAATCGATAAAATAATCGCCCGATTAATCGTTTAATAAATAATCGTTTACCCCCAGCCTTAATTAATGAACTTATTCTACTTATATTTCCATTTATACTATTTATTCATTCATATTTATTAATCAATGAACTTTTTTTGGGGGGAGAAGACGAAAGCCTTCACGCGGCCTCACTTGTGAGTAACAAGAGATGGTGCAAGACCAACTTGTGAAACGAATGTCGCCAACCAAACAAAGAGCTGGCAGGCCAAGGAACGGAGAAGCGCCCCACTCAGGACGCACGGTCATCCCGACCGTCGAAAACCGTGGTCCTCCGGTGCTCCAACTCAACGTCGAGGGCCTCACCACCGCCAAACTCTAAATCGTACTTCACCTGGCTGATTCCAATGGGGCAGCGGTTGTACTCCTGCAGGCAGGGGCGTATCAAGCTTTCCAAAAGTGGGGGTTGTATGGCGACTATCGAACCACTTATTTAGTCACAGAGAGGCTAGATCGGGAAAATCTGTTTTTGCCAGACGCGCTGCTTGTTCCAAGAATCACTTAAGAATGGGTACTGCGTTTTGTTGGTTTATTAAAGATAAGTTAAAAACGTTCCATAGTCCTAAAGTGATCGGTGCTAAAGTGCGTTAAATGTTAACAGATTGTGCGGTCAACAAAGTTGGACTTCCCCCGTCCACCCCCTCTCATCTCAAACATTTCATTCAAACAAACCCGCGCGTGAACAGCTGACTTTTACCACTGATCCTGACTGACGTAGCCCCAACACCACGTGACCTGTCAGTCTGCCTATACCTGTCACCAACAGGGGTGTTCTGGAATAGGCGAAGAAATAATCATTCCAAATAGCGATGATCGCACGAGGATCTCTACTCTCCGTAAAGGCTACCTGTAGCCCTAGTCAAACCTGTGCATCCCAACCGCGGTAGCACTCGAAACAGATAGCCTATAGCTTGCAGTCGTCAGTGTCTGCAGAGGGAGAGAAGTCAACTTACTTGTTTTCTCTTGAAAAAGCCGTCTAATAGCCGGCATCATTGGCTATATTGCACGAAAAAAGAGAACAGTTTTAAAACTAAAGTAGGCTTAGTTCCAGTCGGAAGAATGAATGGGATCTTATGCTAGGAGGTAACTAGCTCTTGAATAGAGAGCCATGAACCTTGCATCTATTAATGATTAATAATTAATCGCTTAATCGCTTTAATCGCTTAATATGCCTGAAAATGTTGCCTTCATTACAGGCAGTGAATGATGCTGATCTAAAACAGTGATTCAATTCTACCTTTTCATTGAAGGCGTCAAGTCAGTATGCAGCACGAACAGAGGCACAGCAATCTGTGAGAAACTGCTTGAATGACCGCGGTCACCGCGCTGAGCTCTCAGGCAGTCGGGTCTCGGGAGCACCGCTGCCAGCGCTTTCTGCAGGCTGCGCAAGCTGTTTAGTCTACGTACCGTCAATTGTAGCGCTGGGATTTACAGAGTGATAATTTGATACAGAGGGATGCAATCATAGCAACCATTTTAAATTGCAAACAACAGGCGAACGTTTACTATTTTTTATTAGAAAAGCTGATTTTTGTGAGGATTTGACGAACAAAAGTGGAGGGGATGGAATGGCCTTCCAATAGAAGTGAGGGGGATGCATCGTACTCATCCCCCGCGTCTGATACACGCCTGCCTGCAGGAGACCCAGTGCACTAACAATAACATCCTCAAGATGCCAGGTTTCCATCTCGCTGGGTCCATTCAGAGCAAGCAGCACGGAGTGGCAACCTTCGTGAGGACTGAACTAACCTGGTCAGCCACTAGCCAATCCCCACCAGGCTCCAACATCGAGTGGCTGGTTACTAAAATCCAGGAAACTTCAGTCATCAACGTATATAAGCCCCCACCATCAGAGCTGTCTGCTACGTCACTCCCGTCCATAACTGCCCCCGCCATCTACGCAGGTAACTTCAACTGTCAACACACAGATTGGGGTTACAACTACACAACATCAAACGGAGTGGCGCTGAGTGAATGGGCCTCCAACACCGATGCCCTGCTACTGTACGACCCCAAGGAGCCGCCAAGCTTCTTCTCTGTACGCTGGAACACCTCTACCAACCCGGACCTGGCCTTCGCTGTGTGCCGGAGCAATGACCCGAGCGGCAAAAAAGACCATCCCACGTGGCTACAACAGGAACTACATCCCTGGCTGGGACGAGGTGTGCAGCCGCCTCCTGAGCGCCCACCAGAGGGCTAACTCCAGGGAAGATGTGGATGCGATTGCAGAAGCACTGCTTTAGAGACTGGACACCACACGCAGAGACAGATGGACTGAAGTTGTTGAGTCAATTGACTTTACCCACTCTAGTCGGAAGGCGTGGCAAACCATCAACCGGCTAACAGGCAGATGCACAAAGCCCCCAAGCTGCCCAGTCACAGCAGATGCCATCGCGTCCAAGCTCCTGAAAAACGGTCGCTTCCCAGACGCAGACAAAGATGTTGCCCGTCTGATAACGCAGGAGGTGACTTCCCTCTCCAGGGTGGCCAGGGCAGATTCCAACCTCTCAGGAGAATTCACAGCAGACGAACTCAGTAAGGCCATGAGCAAGCTCAAGCCAGGCAAAGCTCCAGGACGTGACAACATCCACCCAGAGTTTGTTATGCACCAGAGCACAATAGCATCCAGCTGGCTCTGTGCATTCTTCTCATCCTGCTACCAGAGATGCAAGCTGCCCAAGACCTGGCGCGTGCTTCTGTAATCGCCGTGCCAAAGCCAAACAAACCTGCGGAAGACCCCAAGGCATACCGACCCATATCACTGCTCTGTGTTCCATTTAAAATCTTGGAAAGAATGATCCACTGCCGCATTGAGCCAGTGATTGACCCACAGCTTCCACAGGAACAGGCCGGTTTCCGTCGCAGTAGGTCCACAGTGGACCAGGTTACACTTCTGTCTCAAAACATCGAGGACAGCTTCCAGGATAATGAGAAAGCTGAGGTAGTGAACCTGGACTTGACCGCCGCGTACGATACCGTCTGGCACTGCAGACTTCACCTGAAGCTGCTGAGGACAATAACCGACATATGGTGAAATTCATCATGGAGACGCTGTCTAACCGCAGTTTTGTCCTACAGACCAGCGATGGCCAGCGCAGCAGGCTAAGAAGACTACGGAACGGTGTCCCACAGGGCTCGGTCCTTTCTCCGATGCTGTTTAATATTTACATCTATGATCTACCAGATACAGCATCCAGAAAGTACGGCTATGCAGACGATCTCGCAATCATGCTGAGAAGACCCACATGGAAGGCACTTATAGACGGTCTCAACCAAGACATGGACGTCCTAGTAGCCTACCTACGAAAGTGGCGCCTGCAACTCAGCACCGGCAAGACTGTTACACCAGCATACAATCTCTGCAACAGAGACAAGAGGGAACTCGAGGTATACACTGACCACAAGCACCTGGAGTCCCAGCAAGCCCCTAAATACCTTGGTGTGCGTCTGGACCAGACCCTGACCTTCAAAATCAAATCAAATCAAATTTATTGTCATTTTGTTGATTGAACAGCAAAACGAGAAGGTGTTTCTCAGGGATCAAGATCAAGTACACATACATTACAAACGAACGTCCCAATGATGAATAAATAAATAATAAATAAAGTCCAGTGAGAAGATTTAGGACGCTGGTGCATTGAGCATCCTGACAGCTTGAGGCAGGAAGCTGTTCCGCAGCCTGGTGGTGGAGCATCTTAAGCTGCGATAGCGCTTCTTGGAGGGTAGGAGCTGATAGAAGTTGTTCAGAGGGTGAGAGGGGTCTCTCACTATTTTCTGGGCCCTACTCCTGCAGCGGCTTAGGAATATGTCCTGGACAGAGGGAAGAGAGGCTCCAATGACCTTTTCCGCTGATCTCACCACTCTTTGCAGGGCCTTTTTGTCCGCAGCACTGCAGCTGGAGAACCAGGTAGAGATGGCGTACGTCAGCACACTCTCCACTGCCCCCCTGTAGAATGTGGTGAGGATATTGGGAGGTAGTGAGGCCTGATGGAGTTTCCTCAGGAAGTACAATCTCTGTAGGGCCCGCTTCACTAGCCCAGTGGTGTTTTTGGACCAGGAAAGGTTGCCAGAGATATGTACTCCCAGGAACTTGATGTTCTCGACCTTTTCCACTTCACGATTACTGATGCAGAGGGGTGTGTGCTTAGGTTGTGATCTACGGAAGTCCACGATCATTTCCTTGGTCTTTTCCACATTGAGCACCAGGTTGTTGTCTCTGCACCAGCTCTCAAACAGATTGACCTCCTCTCTGTAACAGGATTCCTCATTCCCATGAATGAGACCCACGACTGTAGTGTCATCTGCAAACAGCATCAACACAACATCTCGAAGATGTTCGGGCAAAGACAATATCAAGGGTCGCGCTGATCCGTCGCCTCGCTGGCACAACCTGGGGAGCCACTGCCAAGACACTCCACCCAAGCCCTGGTCTTTTCAGCAGCGGAGTACTGTGCCCCAGTATGGAGCAGAAGTCCACACGCAAAAGAAGGTGGATGTGGCTATCAACAACGCCCTCCGGATCATCACTGGATGCCTGAAGTCTACCCCTATCATCCTGCTATCAGTCCTTGCAGGAATCGCACGGGCTGGCCTACGACGAGAGGCTGCCACTCTCGCCCTGGCAAGGAAAGCAGGGAAGCATGATTGGCACATCCTCCATAACACCACAAAGTCCCGCCACCCTTACAACAAGGCAGCACAAGAGTTGCTCCGTTCCACCACTGAGGACCTGTCCAAAGATGGATGGCTGGCGGCAGCTTGGAAGCAGGAGTGGGAGAGGGCTGGGCCAACCCAAATCCACCACTACATCTTGGATCCAGGAGATGGAGCCACAGGAGACGATCTTCCACGCCGGCAATGGACTCTGCTGAACCGTCTACGACGTACTGGGGTTGGTCGGTTCAAATCTGCAATGAAGAAGTGGGGCCTGCGCTGCAGGCGAGTGTGGTGCCCCTGAACAGACTGTCGAGCATATTATGACCACCTGCCCCCTATACAGACCACCCTCGGAAGCCGGCCTCTTTTACGTGGGACCAGAGACAAGGGCATGGCTACAAGACACTGAGTTGGACCTCTGATGTGACAAGAAAGAAGAAGAATGAACTTTTAATAGTCAGGCCTACATTTCCAAAGGGCTACATCCTCCTCCTTCTAACTGTCTGCATGTCCTCATGAGACAACCTATGACATACAGGGTAAAGAAAATATTCTAGAGTAATGACCTAACACCCAAGTTTAGTAATTATGCCCCTATGGACAATAGTAGTTGGCTGATCCCTAGCCTTTCCTCCTTCATCATAAGTCAGACGAATTAGAGGCTTCACATGTCTCTTAGAACTAGTTATTGGCAAAAGATCTCTGCTAGTCTTTGTCATAGACATAGGCCTAGTTTTGGGAGTACTAACAGGCGATTAATAGTCTCCCTGGTCAGCCTCAGAGTCAGAGTGGTCAGAGTTAGTAGAGTGGGCACCGGCAACTTCAACTTCTGAATGACACTCCTCTGCTATGTCTTCAGGAGCATTGCTTTGAGGTTCCTCCTCCTCAGAGACTTCATCCAATTCTCCCTTTACTTCCTCTCCTTCAGTTGCGACTCTTTCCTCCTCTTTTCTTCGTTTAAGGGCGCATCCCTCATGTTCACTTTGGGAATCATCAGCAGCAGGCTCCTCATAGGTCCTCCTAGGTATGTGCTTTTGCAGGTATTCTCCATAGGATCTTTGAGTTCCTCCACACTCCATGTCCGAAGGTGAGTCTGTGTCCTCTGGTTCCACTTAGGGATGGGCCGATAGTTGATTCTATCGACGATAGATGGATTCCATCGTCGATCGTCTCAAGTAGCCGATAAAAAGGCAATAATTATATTTTAATAATTAATTATTTTATTTATTTATTTTATTATATTTTTTTTTAAAGCGCTGTGGTAGCTATTTTTTCGACTTAAAAAGCCCCGCAAATTGTAATTGAAATTAACTGGCACTGGTTGAAAACTGGGAAATACTATGGGAAATACTATGTAGCGCTGACCTGCCGTATTCACTCACTGCTGCGAGAGGAGAGGGGAGGGGAGGGGCTCGAAACCTACCGGTCTGCTCGCACGGCGAAATGACATCACACCCCGCTGCACCATTTCCGGGTCACAGCTGTGGTACATGAGCTGTGTTCGAAATCGTTCCCTATTCACTCACTCACTATTGCCTATAGTGTTCATGATATAGTGCACTACATAGGGAACGAACAAAAGAGAATTCGGACACTACGCTGAACATTTCTAAACGTCATTTGCGTCAGTAAATGCGCCGGGTATTTGTGTGACGCAGACAGATGCGCCCAGATCATGTAAACAAACCGGGCACTCTCGAGGAAAGCTGGAGGTTGTATTGATGTTGAATGTTACATTTCCTTGAACAAGGTTTTTCTTATTAATTTTGAATGCTTCATTTTCTTGTTAAATCCCAAATAAATTGTTGATATTTCTAAACGAAAGCCGGAGACTCCATCATTAAATGTATTCGTTTTCGCCACTTGCGGTTATTGAGCTTCTTCTTCTCCTCCGGAAAAACACGACCGCATTGCATTGTGGTATATGGGAGTAAGACGTAGGGAACATCATATGTACACTCACATTTTGGGTATTTTAAGTGCACTATATAGGGCATGGAATTAACCAGTGAGAATTCTACAATATAGCGAGCACCCTATATAGTGCACTATATCCGTGATAGGGAACGATTTCGAACACAGCTACGAGCTGTGTGTCATCAGCGTGTGTCATCATAACAGTGCCGCCGGCGCCGACGCATCGAAACTTAAATCAGCGGAGGCTCACGGCTCACGCTGGTCCAAGGGGAAGACCATCGTATTCGTTTTTAAGAAAAAATTCGTAAAATAAAAACGTGATTTCTTTCAAAGTGATAAATTATTATAAATAATTAATATTATACAATTATTATAAAGTTGCCCCCCCCCGATAGTATCGACTATCGGCGATCGCTAGGGGGCGCTATCGGATGATGGAAGCTTGTAGACGATTGCCCAACCCTAGTTCCACTACAGGTGTCCTGTCTATCTTTCTTTGGTGTCTGTGCTGTCTCTGTAGTAGTGACTTTGGCCTCACTGTCGAATCTACATGATCTTTGCCCTCCGGCATTCTCATAGACTGACTGATGGGTAAGAGGTGGTCTCGATGTAATGTTCTCACTCCTCCACTTCCATCTTCAGGCTTCACCCGGTAGACTGGTAAGTTGGGTAGTTTACAGACTACGACATATGGCACAGATATCCAGCGGCTCTCGAGCTTGTGTTTGCCTTTCAGACCCCGATTTTTCAGGAGTACTCTGTCACCAATGTCAACAGTCTGGAAAAATACCTTCTGCTATGCCCTTTTATTTCTTTGATGTATCTTTTCGGCTGATTTGCTGGCGAGTCTTTTTTTTGCTGTGCTCCTCCACATACCGGGAATGGTGTTTGTCGCCGGAGCCGTCAGGTGAAGTGCCAACGCAAAGGTCTACTGGCAGCTGAGCTTCTCTGCCGAACTTCAGTAGATATGGTGAGTATCCAGTGGAGTACCATTTTGTACTATTATAGGCATGGACGATGTATGGAACATGCTGACTCCATGAACGTTTCTTCTCATGCCCCAACGTGGCAAGCATCGACAGTGAAGTGCGATTGAATCATTCGGGTTGAGGGTCCCCTTGTGGATGGTAGGGTGTGGTACGAGATTTACGCACCCCCAGGATCATCAGGAGCTCTCGAATCACTTTCAAAGTCTCTTTCTTGGTCCGAATGTATTGTGCTTGGCAGACCATAATGCACAAAGTACCTTTCCACCAGGATCTTTGCCACTGTGAGTGCTTTTTGATTCCTGGTAGGAAACGCCTGTGCGTAACGGGTGAAATGGTCTGTCACGACTAATACCTTGCTTATTCCCTTTGAGTCAGGTTCCATGGAGAGGAAATCAATGCAGACAAGGTCCATGGAATCACTGCTTACAATCTGGTGCAGGGGTGCAGCCTTCTTGCAAGGTGTTTTGCATGTGATACATTCTCCACAGTCCTTGACATATTGTTCAGTGTCCAGCGCCATCATGGCCCAATAGAATCTTCTGCGAGGAAGATCAGTTGCCTGCTCCACTCCTAAATTACCCATGTCATCGTGTAAGGACCGCAGAACAGCCTCTCGGAAATCAACCGGCAGCACGAGCTGGGTTACCTGTCCTCCAGAGGGTTTCTGACTCTTCCAGTGCATTTGTCCATCTTTAAGCACCAAACGGTCTCGCTCTGAGTTCTTCTCTCGGTTATTCAGCCATGTGTCTTGCTGTATGGCTTCCATTACTTTCTGGATGATGTCATCCTTCTGCTGGGCTTCTTTCAAGTAAACTTTGGACATCAGCCTCAAGTACAGCAAGTTGAGGTGAGTTGGGAAGGCGAATACCTCCGGGAAGCATTCAGGGGACGCTCCAAGTTTATCAATGTATCGCAGAGGTGCTCCCGATGACTCTGTAGTGCAAACCCTCCACCAGATGGATTTCACTCCACTCTAAGGTATCTCCTCCCACTCTCCTTTCTCCACCTCATCAGCGGTATTTGATGTCAAACTCATATGTTGCTAAGGCAGCCAGCCAGCGATGTCCTGTTCCGTTAAGTTTGGTGTCGTTAACACATAGGTTAGTGGGTTATTGTCCGTCCAGACAGTAAATTTAACTTCATATAGGTAATCATGGCGTTTATCCACCATCACGACTTAAGCGCTAAAAATTCTAGCTGATGGACTGGATAACGCTGTTCAGTAGCACTCACTCTTAGGCTAGCAGTCCTTCTGGGTATTCCTGATACAACACAGCACCAAGCCCTTTCAAGCGGGCATCTGTGTGTAAGATATAAGGCTTGGTGGCGTTCGCAAACGCAAGGACTGGCACGTTGGTGAGGCACTGAATAATGAGGTGGAAAGCATCCGTGCAAGCCTGATTCCACCTGTCTCCAAATGGCTCTGACTCTCTCAGGTAGGTCTTTGTCTGGACTTTGTCTGGTCTTAGCTCTGTTAGGGGTCGGACAATCGCAGAGTATTTGGCCACAAACTGCCAATAATACTCGCAGAATCCGAGGAAGGACCTAAACGACTTCAGGTCTGTAGGCCGAGGCCAGTTGGTGACGGCCTTGACTTTCTCGGGATCTGAGGCGATGCCGTCTGCAGATATTATGTGCCCAACATATTTCACCTTTGGTTGGCAAAACTGGTACTTGTCTAAAGACAGCTTCAGTCCCACCTCTTTGAGTCGTTCAAGCACTTTGAGAAGCCTCTCCTCATGCTCCTCCAGGGATTTTCTAAAGACGCTCAGGTCGTCCAAATAAACTAATACCTGGAGCAGGTTCATATCGCCTTCAGCTCTTTCCATCAATCGCTGGAATGTCGCTGGCACTCCAGTGATCATTCTTTCAAATTGATAAAAGCCTAGCCGGCAGATGAAGGCTGTTTTTTCCTTATCAGTTTCTGTCATGGTGATCTGATAACCAGACCTCAGGTCTAATACAGAAAACCACCTCCAGGCAATCGAGTGCATCGTCAATGCGGGGAGTAGTGTATTGGTCAGGCACTGTTCGACTGTTCAGTGTTCTGTAGTCTATACATATTCGGACACTGCCGTTCTTCTTCAGAAGATCTTGCTAGTGTCTGCGCACATCTTCAATGTCGGCTGGAGCTAATATCCGTCACGTTCTCTAAAGGGTCTTGTGTCTGACAGGCGGATATGATTCTCCACGCCTTTCGCAAGCCCCACACCCCATTCGTGTAGGGAAAACACACTTGCTCGCTCCAACAGCTTTTTCTGGAGTCTGGATTTCCACTGCTCTGGGATAGGTGAGTCCCCAAAGTCAAGGAGGCGAGAGTCAAACTTCTTTGGCTTTTCCTCTGTCTTTGGTGGCAAGGCAGGCATCAAAGGATCTGCAGCCCACAAATTGCCCATCACTGTTCCGACTGGAAGGACTGTCTCTCGTACAGACTCATTGCGGACCAACACAGAGAAATGGTCCACATCTACCTCTGAGCTTGGTACTATCATGGGCTGCAGTAGGACCCCAGCTGGAAGCGGAGTCGAAGCATCCACCATCAGTACATCTTTATCCAACGGTTTCTCTAGCATCACCTGACATCACCTGACATCACCTGACATACAGGTCACCCCCAGCAGGTAATGTCAGTGGGCCACAGCCCATCCACATCAAACATCCGATGGCTTCTTCACCCTCACAGGCTACTGGGACCTTGCTGTGGACTTGTTTGGCAGCTTTGATTCCCAACGTCTGAGCGATACTCCGGCTGTCTCATTGCAGATATTGGCCAGACGCTTGAAAAGATTGGCATTGGTGCCCAGGATGACCGGAATCTGGTCTGGAGTTCTGGGACCAGGACAGATCAACGCTAAGACCGAGAGGGATTCTTTGGAACCAGTAACGCTTTCTGGGAACTCAAGATCCACAACAACATAGCCGATGTAAGGATAGCTAGTGTCGCACTAGCCCCAGATGGCTAGGCCGGACACAGGATGGATAGGAACATATGACAAATGTTGTTTGTACCATTTCTCGAAGATTATGGATATTTTTGATCCACAGTCTAGTACAGCATCACACTGCTGGCCATTCACTCTCAAGTGCACGACAGAGGGGGGACCTATCTGCCCTTTAGGAAAGTTCCTGCCTCCTACTGGATCACTTCACTTTTCTTGACTGAGCAGACAGTGTCAGGACTTTTCTTTAATTGGCTAGGCGTATGTCCCCCTTTTGAAATCTTGAGAGACTGATTGTGCTTTTGAATGACTTTGCTCTGATTTTCAGCATTCTGACACTTGGTGGCCAAGTGTCAGAATGCTGAAAATTTACCACACCTGTAGCAAACACTGTCATCAGATCCCCTAGGCCTGTATGGCTCTACTCTTAGCGCACTGGCCCGCACGTCAGAGACTTTGTTCACTTTGGATGACATTTTCTTTTGCAAACTTTTGACTTGTTTCTTCAGCGCAGCTACCTCTGCATTTTTAAAGCTTTCAGCCACAGGGCCCTGAACAGGACCTCATCATCCACTTATTGGAATGACTTTGTGGTCATAGAAGCGAGCAATGATTTCAACTCTTTGACATCTGCTTTTAAGGACAGTATTTCAGTCTGTCGGCTGTCTACATCCTTGTGAGCATGAAAATTATGGACAGCTGTGCTAAGCTTGACTCTAGAAGCTGCATATTCCTTTTCAGCACGGATTTCACCATGCAGTACTAAGAATTTTGGAGGACACTGCTTTCTCTCCCTTAACTTAAGCTGAACCAACATGAGATCTGAGTGTATGGCCCCCCGAAGTAGCTGCTCTACTCAGGCATTGTCGGTACGACTGACAGGAATACCACCTTTACTGACGACCTTTGTAAGTGACTGTTCTAGTCTACTCAGGAAGTCAAAAAGCTTTTCATCTGTCTTTTGCTACAAGAGCCTAAACTCTAAATAGAGATCTTCACCTGACTCAGCTGTACCGAAAGCACTCTCCATAGCATCCAAGCATTTAGAAGGGGTAACGTCGGCCTCTGCCGTCCATATCGCAGGTTGTCTGAAACACTCCATGATGTGTCTGTGCTTCTCTTTGTCAGAGCAGTCACTCTCTTCAACCATCAAACGAGCCTGTTCAAGCCAATGCTCCAAGGCCTCTTCTCCAACATGTGTTGGTAGTGTGCCAGAGACCATCCATAGACGACGATAGCTACTGGTCTCCCCTGATGGTTTCCATATCTTTGACAACACATCGCCAAAAGCCAAAATGATGGATTCAGCAGAGCTATTGGATGCTGAGGCATTAATCAGGACTTGCAGTGTATCTCCATCAGAAGCTGAATGCTTAGAAGCAATGATGATCGGCCAACTGATGTCTGAAGTGAGGTGTTCACTCCGGACGGAACATTGGCCAGGTCAATATTCTCTCTGCATTCACACAGTGCTGTGACACGATCCAGTTTCCTGTTGAGCATTCTGCTTTGTACTCTCACTCGTACTAGGATTTTCAAATTTTCCAGTGTTTGTTTAATCTGGTTCACTTCCTGTCACAACTTCAGCAAGGCTTTAGTTTTTCAGTTGTCTGTTTCCTGTTTTGCCACATTAACTCCTGTCATTTCAGACTCTGCCATTCCCTCCTGCTCTGCATTACCTGCGGTTTTCATTCACCTGGCCTGCCACACCCCCATACTCACCTGCTCCGCATCAGCTAATCAGCCCCTCAGTATATGTACTGGTCCATTTCCCTCAGTTCTTTGCCAGATTGTCTAGTGTGTTACCTAGCTATCCCGCGTCTTCTCATTCTGATCCTGAACCTGCCTGCTCGTGTATCAACCTGCCTTTTTGGACTTTGGACCTTCCTTTTTGCCTGCTCCTACTGGATTAACCTGCCTGTTTGGATTTTAAACCTTCCCTTTTGCCTGCACCTACTGGATTTGTTTGCTACACGGATTGACTACCTGGTTTGACCTCTGCTTGGAATAAACACTGTTTCTTCTCCTCAACTGTTTCTCTTGTCGTGCTATTGGGTTCTCATCTGCCATTTTGTGAACCTGACACTTCCGTGCCTTTGGGAACGAGCGCCAGCAACATGTTATCTTCCGTGAGGGACTCAAATTTACACCACTCTCTGAGCTCTGCGACCAACTCTGACTGCACAGCCTGAACATCCATTGTCATTGTTTTTAATAGCTACTTGATTTTTAATTCTAAAATTAAGAGCTAATTTTCCACATAGTTGTCCTTTAATCTTGCAAATTAAGATTTACTTGTATTTTAATCTTGAGTCTCCACCTTCAAGTTCCTGGGAACTCACATCTCTGAGGACATATCCTGGTCAGCTAACACATCAGCGTGGTGAAGAAGGCCCAACAACGACTCCACTTACTGAGGGTACTCAAGAGAAACAAACTGGAGGAGAAGCTGCTGGTGATCTTTTACAGCTCCACCATCGAGAGTGTGCTGGCCTTCTCCATCACTGTGTGGTATGCCGGCTGCACAGTGACTGAAAGAAAAAGGCTGCAGAGGGTGATAAGGTCAGCTGAAAAAACTATTGGCTCTCCCTTGCCCTCCTTGGATGACATCGCCAGCTCTCGATGCATCTCAAGAACAAGGATCATCCGTGACCACCTCCACCCCGGCCACCACCTGCTCAGCCTACTACCCTCTGGTAGGAGGTACAGGACCCTGAAGAGCAGAACCAACAGACTGAACAACAGTTTCTTTCCTTGGGCAATCAGGAGACTTAACACTCATAAAATATTAAACAGACACACATATACCTCACTTTCTATAAAGTGCAATATGCTTACAGCCTTTTATATTTTATGTTTATTATTCACCTCGCAATGTCCTTGGTCCAAATTTTTTTTTTTTATTTCTGTCTTTTTTTTAATTTTTTACTTAAATTGCAGGTTGTTTTTTTTGTATGTGTAATGCACCTTCAGTTGGCGCTCCCAATTTCGTTGTATAGGCGACTGTACAATGACAATAAAGGCTTATCTTATCTTATTAAAGTTGCACTTACTTATCCTTTAATTTTGCAACTTAAGGTATTAGCATAGTCCTTTAATTATGCTAATAAAATTTACTTGCCCTTTAATCCTATGTTTAAGCATTAAAAAGATGAAATTAAGCAATCAATTTAACTTATTATCCCAGCGGGGCCTCCATTTATGTAGCGCCCCTGTGCTGTTCTGATGTTTATTTGGTGAAAGGGAGACCTTTAGTGGTCAACTTTTGTAAGTACATGTCATACAGTTATCTTGACAGGGAATGAAGTTCGTTCAGAATGTATATTTTGTTCCTTTATGATAATCGCGAAGATTCTTAAAGTAATTTCCCATAGACGTTAGCCCTAAGTATGCTACGCTAAGTATCCATATTATGATGACTCAATAACAATTACTCACCTTCCAAATAATTTGCTTTAAACTTAAATTACTATATTTCAGTCACACAATGTACTATACCGTTATCTTTTACCTATTAGCTATGCCTATGCATTAAGCCTAATAAACCATGCCAACACAATGCAGATCCATTTAAGTATTTACTTGGAAAACTATAGTTACATCGGTGCAACCATATCAATTAGCAACACATAGTCACAGTTCAAATACGAGTATTGGTCATTGACCACCACAGCTAATAGTACACAGATTAAATAAAAACAGTATTCCAAAGCCCTTTACCGGTAAATTCTATAGCCGGCAAATATAATGAAATAATACCTTGGGTACCCAATGAGTTACCGAGTCATATGGTGCAGGCCTGATACGAAGCTCGGGATCGTAGAAGCCAGAAACACAAATGCTACTTTGCGCCAATGCGCCGAGAACAAATGAAACTGGCCGCCAGCAACACTGGCCGCCAGCAACACTGGCCGCCAGCAACACTGGCCGCCAGCAACACTGGCCGCCAGCAACACTGGCCGCCAGCAACACTGGCCGCCAGCAACACTGGCCGCCAGCAACACTGGCCGCCAGCAACACTGGCCGCCAGCAACACTGGCCGCCAGCAACACTGGCCGCCAGCAACACTGGCCGCCAGCAACACTGGCCGCCAGCAACACTGGCCGCCAGCAACACTGGCCGCCAGCAACACTGGCCGCCGTCCTTGCCGCGAGCATGCCGAGCCGGCGGAAAGGTGAGACGTCCTCCAAACAGCCCACCGGCAACCTGAGTAGTCCCTTGTCTGCTGGACTCCTCTGTCCCCTCGTGAGTCCAGCCGAGCAGTCCAAACGATGCGCATTAAAGGCGTCTGAGCGTGACACCTTTAGCAAAGTCCACGACTAATAAACTAGCTCTAGCCGAGTTAGCTTCTTGATGCACTTCGGTGTTTAATTCGCTCTAATTAAAGTAACATAACACAACGACACTTCTGTACAATGCTTCCGTAAGAGTCACTAGCCGTTCTTCTAACAACATTAACAACCGTCATGCTTTACTGATTGTTTTACCCAAATAAACTATAGCTGTGTCATGGAGCTCACCTCAACATATCTTTTCCCGTTTTTATCCCTCTCGTCTTTTTTATGTTCCCCACACTTCCTCATGACCCTTCACCTTACATATTCACCTCGTTTCTCATTGGCTTAGAAAATAAACAAAATGCAAACTTTCCATTTTAATTTCTTCTTATTGAAAATAAAATATTCTAAAAAACATTTCCAGCATCATGACTATAACGATAAAGAAAACAAAATACAATTTACATCATGTAAATAAAAATACATGAACTGTATGAACCTCTATTCAATATGCCATATCAGACATATGCATCGTTTTTAACCTTTTAATTCCTATGTATTCGATTAATGAACTTATTCTACTTATACTTCTATTAATACTATTTATTAATTCATATTTATTAATCAATGAACTATTAATAGTTAGGCCTACATTTCCAAAGGGCTACACACATAACACTAGTGCCACAGACTTCTTTCAGGTCAGTGAACTGCCATGGGGCTTCAGTACCCCGAATGCACCTGTACTGTTCTTCTGTGTTCAGGATGGGCTGGGATATATCCACTTTGTGAATTACGGATATCTGCAACTGAATTGTAGATATCTGTAATTCCAGTTTGAGATATCTACAATTTGATTCTGACTAGTCATAATTCCAGTTCAAGATATCTTTAATTCACCTCAATTCAAGATATCTACATGTCCCTTTTCAGATATCTTAAATTAAGTTTTGACTAGGCGAAATTAAGTTGTAGATATCTCTAACTGGAGTTACGACTAGTCAAAATGACGTTGTAGATATCTCTAACTGGAGTTACAACTAGTCAAAATGACGTTGTAGATATCTATTATCAAGTTATAGATATCTTGAAAGGAATTTTGATTAGAGATATCTACAATTGTAGATATCTTTAACTTTCATTCTGCCTAGGCGAAACTGAATTATAGATATCTTGAATTCGAGTTTTGACTAGGCGAAATGACGTTTCAGATATCTGTAATGACGTTTCAGATATCTGTAATGACAAATTATAGGACCGTTTACTTTAAGCGGGAGCGGAGCAGCTCCTTGTTCAATCATCATTCACACAATTCACTGATTACATCGCTCCATATTTTCTCGTGATCTTTTCGATCACAGCCAACGCCATGACTGCTCCTTTCTTATTCCATTCGGAAATGAACCCACTTCTTCTTTGATTATGGCGGCAAGGGGAAATTACGTATTTCTGGATATCTAAAACGTAATGCCCAACACTCAAATGACGTTTGAGATATCTTTAACTTTCATTCTGCCTAGGCGACACTGAATTACAGATATCTGCAATTGTCATTTAAGATGTGTGACGAGTTGAATGTCGTTTTCCGTGAAGTCATTGCAGATATCTGTAATTCAGTTTCGCCTAGTCAAAACTGAATTACAGATATCTCTAACAGTCGTTTCGACTAGTCAAAACTACATTACAGATATCTCTAACTGTCGTTTCGACTAGTCACAACTACATTACAGATATCTTGAATGAAGTTGTTGATATCTACAACGTAAATTCCGGATAGTCAAACTTAGTTAATAAATGACAATTCGGCTTGCCATAGCCTCAGACCGCTCGCCATTAAAATGCGCGAATCATGGGTAGCTCCAGGCCACTTTGCAACAACATCCAGTAGGCTATGTTAAAATTTGCATCAAAATGCACTTTCTTCCTATTGACGAACACTATTTTTATGTGCGTCTCGTCAATAGCACCGACCACACCGGGCATACCTGCAATTGCCATGAAGTTGGCTTTGATCCTCCTGTGTAATTGTTGAATGTCCAAAGGAAACCGGATAAACTGTTGGATGATATGTGGTCTAGAGAGCGTGTTGATAGTTTGGTTTATGGCACGGCTGACTGATGGTTGTGATATTCCTAAATCGTCGGCATTGCAAAGTTGCATTTTCCCTGTTGCTAAATAACGTAGTGTTGCCAAACATTTTATTTCGGGACTAATCAGATTATTCCTGTTTGTCGGGGATGTTATTGCATCCCGCACTAACTCCACAACAAGTTTAATACCCTCATGATTTAGCCTATATCTCTTCATTAACACAGTCTTCCATTGTCTCCAGCCATTTTACGATTCTTTGTGAATAGGTCTTACTGAGTTAGGAGTCCTCTTGAGGACTTTTATTCACAAAGGATCTTAGGGCTAAAAGTAGGTCCTAACTGGCGAATTTAGGAGTAACTCCTAAAAATAATGGGCGTGTCACTCTTAAATTTAGGACTCCTAACTTTTTTCACTAAGAGCAATTCACAAAGTATTTTAGGCCTAAAAGTACCACCTAAGTCTAGGAGAGCTTAAAAGTCCTCAAGAGGACTCCTAACTCAGTAAGACCTATTCACAAAGAATCGTAAAATGGCTGCGAGACGAAATGTTAGGGTATTAAACTTGTTGTGGAGTTAGTGCGCGATGCAATAACATCCCAGACTAACAGGAATAATACGATTAGTCCCGAAATAAAATGTTTGGCCACACTACGTTATTTAGCAACAGGGGAAAAGCAACTTTGCAATACAGACGATTTAAAAATATTGCAACCATCAGTCAGCCGTGCCATAAACTTTCCTTTGGACATTCAACAATTAAACAGGATCAAAGCCAACTTCATGGCAATTGCAGGTATGCCCGGTGTGGTCGGTGCTATTGACGGGACGCACATACAAATAATTGCTCCATCAAAAGACGAGGACGTGTTCGTCAATAGGAAGAAAGTGCATTCCATCAACATGGAGGTTGTTTTTGCTGCAAATTTTAACATAGCCTTCTGGATGTTGTTGCAAAGTGGCCTGGAGCTTCAGCTACCCATGATTCGCGCATTTTAATGGTGAGTGGTCTGAGGCAGGTTTTTGAGATGTACCAGTTGGGTGTCACTTGCTGGGTGACAGTGGCTATCCATGCAAAACGTGGCTCTTGACACCCTACCTCAATCCACAACCGGGAGCACAGTTAGGTTGAATCCCATTACTTGGCTCGCTTCAAAATCTCAGCCCTCGCTGTTGCGCGTTCACGCGCCGTGGAGCCATGTCCCAATACCAGTTTAAAGGTAGCTTAAGGGGTAGGGGGAGGGCTAACATCCCCTCAAAATTGAGATTTTCGATGGGCACCCTCAAAGCGCTTCAGTTCTGACTTGCTCCCACAATACCTTGCGAGAAAACGGAGAATCAAGAAATATCCGAGACAAGATGGAGGGCGAAAAGATGCGACAGGATTGGAAAAACACAAATGTAAGTGTTTTCTCTGTAATTAACTAGTAATTATTTTATTAATTATACTCTGCAGCCCGGCCGCGGACTCTCGGAAGATCGCGAAAGTCTTTCGCGGGCCGACTTTCGCGGGCCGCCCGACCCCGGTTCTCGGCCGGGCTGCAGACCGGGCTGCATACGACCGGGCTGGATATCATGTCGTATGATATCCAGATCTTCCATGATCTAGTGACTCCAGGTTAAAAATAAGCTTTATACTAATATATTATATTATATTAGTCATATTCTATAAGTAATATTATACATACTAATATATTATATTATATTAGTAATATTCTATACTTATATATTATATTATATTAGTAATATTACATGGTTAATCAATGTATTTTTTGGCAGTACTATATTGTGTACATAGCTATTATATATTGTACATAACATATGGCCATATCAACCAGTTCTGGCATATAATTCCTATTTCCTTCATATTCGTTTTCTTTCAGGACTTCGTTGAGTCCACTGCCACCAGCCCCCCCCACCTCTCCCTCATGCTCCTCCACCCCAGGCACCTCTTCCACTACCCCAGACACCCCTTCCAAGAGGAGAGTGCCAGGGGGCAGGCGAGGCATGAGGAGAGCGAGGCAAAGTTGGCGGAATGGTGGAGAAGATGTGATTCTCCACCATTCTCTCAAAAGCTGAGAGAGAGTGTGTGTGTGTGTGTGTATTTTTAGGTGTGCGTGTGTGTGTATTTTCAGATGTGTGCGTGTGTATTTTTAAATGTGTGGTTCAGTGTTTCTTATTTAAATAAAGTGTTTCTTCTAAAGTGTTCTTGTTCATAACCGATTATTATCTAAGGGTGCACTCACGGCCATCTGGCCGTGACCGTGGCCGTTTTAGCACCTAACCGTGCTCAAATCTGCCAGTGTGAGTGTGGCCAGTCTGGCCAGGCCGGGCCAATTTGGCCACTTGGGAGAGGTGTGCTGCTACGACACGGGCCGCTACGGTACAGATGCTAATGAGCCGACACGCGCTACGCAACCTGAGCTGGATGACGTATAGTCAATGCGACGACCACGGACATAATAAAGGCGACGAGCCTTCTTTCCCATTAAACGGTAAACATCGTGTCAAGCGGTTCAACTGTTGGTGTGTTCTCTGTGTTGTTGTCCATTGTTGTTAAAACTCTGACTGGCGGCAGACTTTATTATGGTCCATGCAGCGGACGCTTGGTGATGACGTGTTACGACGTGATGACGTATGTACAAGAGCCTTCCGTGGCCAGGCCACAGCTGCGACGGCCAACGGCCACGGCCAGATGGCCTAGTGTGAGTGCAGGCCAGAGAACAATGGGGCCATTTGAGCACGGTTAGGTGTGAAAATGGCCAACGGCCACGGCCAGATGGCCTAGTGTGAGTGCACCCTAATACCACCTTTAACATGTAGCTAAGTGACATTCAAAATAAAGGTATATTACGAGGGACAAATAGTATTATTTTTTTTTTAACACTTTATTTAAACATGCCAATTACAAAATATAAATACCATTTCAGGTTAAACATCTTTACAATGGGTCTTGCTCGTTGCCCGAGACAATGGCAGCCAGTCTGTCTCTTGTAACATTACCAGGGGTCTGGTTATCTGCTAGGGGGCACGGGGAGGCCATGATGACGTCACAGGGTAGGGTTGTCCCATTTGGTAGGGGATCGGTTAGGGGTAGCAATGAGGGGTAGCAATGAGCATGAGCAATGAGGGTTAAGGTTGAGATGTAGGGTTGAGACAGTGAGCAAAGAAACGGGATTGGGCCTTAAAGTATAACATACGCAGATTACGTTTTGTCCTATGCGTAAAACACATCGTATTGGCTCTTTGACGCCTTGTATTTGTTGAATCCATATTTATTATTGTTTACTGTTTTCCTCCATATATGCTAGAGCACACAAACATACACGAAATGTTGTGGAGAGAGGAATTGGGCAGATGAAACGTCGGTTTCATGTCCTCCACGGCGAAATACGCCTCACCCCAGAGAGGGCAAGCACAGTCATCACTGTATGTGCCATTCTACACAACCTCTGCAAGCGGAGGAACATTCCACAGCCAGACGATGATGATGATGATGATGATGATGGCGATCAACATGACAATGAATTTGGCCGTGTGGAACCGAGTGGACTGGCATTTAGGGATCACTTTGAATACACATTTTAGGTAAACAGCTTGGCACAAATCAGTCAACACTTACTCACTCAATTTTACGTATTTTTATTGTTTGCTTTCTGTCTCTCTTGAACGTGCAGGCTACGTCATTATCGTGGTCTGCACAAAATTGTCATCATACGTATATTCTGCTAACTGCACTATAACTACTTAATAGGAATTCATTTATGCTATTTCCTTGTTTTTCGATGATTGAGTGGGCTCGTCTGAACAACCAATCACCGAACTGACCGCTTCTAAACTCGTGCACGAGAATTGACATAATCCATAGCAACGGCGCGTCACTCTTAGTTCATTCTTAGTGATTCATCCTTAGTAAAAGTAGGTCTCAGCGGCTTTGTGAATAACATTTAAGAAAAAACTCCTACGTAAAATGTTTTAGCGCGAGTTAGGAGCACTCCTAGCGGTAAGATAAAATGCTTTGTGAATACGGCCCCTGAACCGCAACCTCATTCACATGGTCAAATTGTCGATTGATAAGCGGACAACATCCAGAAAACTCAAAACACATATTTCTCAAGTGAATTAAGGGCTTTCTTCAAAGCATATACCTGAAAAATCTTTGAAATTCCAGGGAAATTAAACATTTGTAGAAAAGAACACTAAGGGAAGAAATATAAATATGACGAGTTCATTATGAAGGAAAAATGTTTAATGAAGAAGTTACCCTTTATGCTTACTGTGTCTTGGCAGTCCGATTCTTGAAAACTAATGAGCCGGAATGTTGATGTTGATGTTGCCTGATGAATTTCAAGTGCTGTTCAATGTTTTGTTTCTTAAATGAGTGGCAATGACAGAATGTCATGTTCAGCTTGTTCATAATGCTCTAATCAGGATTCAAACTCTCAACCTAAGGATCACCTTTACACGGCATTATCCCATTGAGCCACTGACATTCCTGAACTGCATAAAGCCTCATTCACATTGTGAAAATGTCGATTGATAAGCACACAACATCAAGAAATCTCGAATGACACATTTCACAAGAAAATTAAGGGTTCTCTTGAAAGAGTACAGATCGGAAAATTTGCTCTGTTAATGGTATCCACCTAATAATAGCCGTATGGGAGTTACACAATAACAAAATGGTCATATAGGCAAAATGGGTTCAGACTGGACGTTTTTATTTTCTATGAAATTTTGGGAAAAGTAAACATTTTTGACCATGGTGAAAAAGATGCATCTGATTTAAGAGATTAATATGATGGAAGAATTTTGAGTCCAGGTCAATCTAGTAAGGAGAAATAAGGCTAGTTCAAAATTGTTTTAAATAGCGCCACCTTTGGGTGCAGTACCACAATTTGGGTTTATGGGTAGTGGGGTGCATTGGTATCCACCTAATAATAGTCATATGTTATTTTATACAATAAAAAAATGGTCAAATAAGAAAAATGGGCTAACTGCTCCAAATTTATTGGCCAATATTTCTCAAATGGAACTAAATAAAACTAATTCTGTTCGTTGACTTTTGTGAGGCTTGGTCTAAATATTTTATGTGACGATTTTGGTGAATTTTTGATTATTTTTGTAGCCTTTGAATCTTTATCATGTTTAGCTTTAAAATGAAATTGTGGCGAAATTTAGGGTTTTATAAATGCCTCTGATTCTAGAGATTAATATTCTGAAAGAATTTTGAGTCCAGGTCAATCTGGTGAGGAGATATAAGCCTATTTCATGTGTTTTTTACAATAGCTCCACCTTTGGGTGCAGCTTTGCTTTTCGGATCCCTATTTAAATGTCTATGGAGACAACAAAACGACTACTGTCTCCTTCTACTTCCGGCTCACGTCCCCCGGCCGCAATATCTCGAGCATGTGCAGAACGCAAAATCCGATATACGATACGATGCAGGTTTACATGCAGGTAGAAACAGGACTATAATCGAGTTATCTAGGTGTTCTTATCCGTTTTCCCTTTTTCAGTTCTTGTACCGATTTCTGCCCGAAGTAGATCGGGCAAAGGGGTTTACATGCATTTTAAAAGTCCTGTTGAGGTCTTATTCGTTTCTTTATCCAATAATCACTCTGCATGTAAACGCACTGACAGATGTTTTACAAAATTCTAAACAGTTTTTTTAAACAGAGGGGTCAACTAAACAGAGTGTTAAAGGTCCCATGACATGCTATTTTATGTATTCTTTAATATAGGTATTAGTGGGCAACTAACACAGTATTCAAAGACGTTCCCTAAATTCAGCCGTGGTGCAGAGTTACAGCCACTCCGAGCCAGTCGCACATTGAGCTTCCCCCAAATGCGCTGTTTCGGTGGGCGTGTCAAGGAGGAGGGTGGGGGTGTGGCCCTGAGCAGCTTGCAGCCACCATGCGCTCTGTTTACAGTGGATGTATCGCAATGGCGAGCCGCACACAGCCTTTAGCCGTGTTCTGTAAATATTCTAGAACACACGGGAGTCCTGGAGCTCTATATCTAAATATTATCATATAGCCTACACAGATATCTATATCATATAATATATATTATCACGGCCAAAAGCTGTGTGAGCCGATATTATGAATCTCAAACGACCGCGTTGGGTTCTCCGACGTTCCTGGTTCTTCAACGTCCACATCAATGTGAATACACACACTGTAACGCAAGTGTTTCTTGTCGGTTCTTTGACGTGTCTTGTATTTCCACAACGAGACTGTCGTGGGGGTTATCTGAGCCATGGTTGAGAAGGAATTGGGGGAAAGGAACTTTGATTTGACTCGCTGAAGTACATGAACTGCGACATGCCGCCGGTTGCCGCGAGGCACCATCGCCCGGCAGCGGGCAGCCGGCAGCAGGCAGCGCGCGGTTCAGTCGACTTCAGGTTGATGTGAAAGTGGAAGAACCAGAGACGTCGCAGAACCCGACAAAGTCGTTTGTGATTCATAATATCGTCTGGAGGCGCACACAATATGTTATATGATATAGATATCTATGTATATGATATTATTTTGATATAGAGCTCCAGGACTGTAACGCAAGTGTTGTACACTTCCTTGTTATTTGGATAACCGTTCTGCTGTTGGTGTGACGTCGGACTCTCGTATCTGGTATTTCTACAACGAGACTCGTATTGGGGGTTATCTCAGCCAAGGTTGAGAATGAATTGGGGGAAGGAACTTTGGCTTTGACACCCTCAAGAACATGAACCACGACAAGGAGGAGAAAGGGATCTTTTCCGGGCAGCGCTTATGCACCTCCGCCTCCGGCGGTGGTCCCTCAGCGGGGCTCAAGCGGGAGACATTCGCCGCCAACAATCCCTTTCTCCTCCATGTCGTGGTTCATGTTCTTGAGGGAGTCAAAGCCAAAGTTCCTTCCCCCCAATTCATTCTCAACCTTGGCTGAGATAACCCCCAATACGAGTCTCGTTGTAGAAATACCAGACGTGTCATGCGCCATCACACCAACAGCAGAACGGTTATCCAAATAACAAGGAAGTGTACAACACTTGCGTTACAGTCCTGGAGCTCTATATCTAAATAATATCATATAATACATAGATATCTATATCATATAACATATTGTGTGCGCCTCCAGACGATATTATGAATCACAAACGACTTTGTCGGGTTCTGCGACGTCTCTGGTTCTTCCACATCAACCTGAAGTCGACTGAACCGCGCGCTGCCTGCGGCCGGCTGCCCGCGGCCGGCTGCCCGCTGCCGGGCGATGGTGCCTCGCGGCAACCGGCGGCATGTCGCAGTTCATGTACTTCAGCGAGTCAAACCAAAGTTCCTCTCCCCCAATTCCTTCTCAACCATGGCTTAGATAACCCCCACGACAGTCTCGTTGTGGAAATACAAGACACGTCAAAGAACCGACAAGAAACACTTGCGTTACAGTGTGTGTATTCACACACACACACACACACACACACACACACACACACACACACACACACACACACACACACACACACACGTGGCGCTCGCACGGTCGAGTCTCATTGGCGGGCCAACGTCTCTGGGCGGGCCAGGCAGAGTAAGGGGAGGAGCTGAGATTCCTCATGACGTCATGAGCACAGATTTCCAAATCAGCGCGCTTGAGCCTCCGTTTTTTCAAAGGCGAGCAGAACAGCTAGTGCTCGTTTTACACCAAACGCAAGTTTTAGCCACTGGGGGACCATAGGCAGGCTAGGGGAACTCATATTTATGTTAGAAAACCTCATAAATTGAGATTTTCATGTCATGGGACCTTTAAGAAAGATGTTGTACCATAAAGTAATCAGAGATGTTTCAAACACAACAGTGAGCAGTTTGAGAAAGACAGGGAAGGCCGTCTGTCTGAAGGACTACTGTCTGTCGGAAGGCAGGCTGTTTTTCTGTCTGAAGGCTGTCTATCTGAAGGCAGGCTGTCTAACTGAAGGCTGTCTGTCCGTCTGGAGGCCGTCTGTCTTAAGGCAGGCCGTCTGTATGGAGGTCTTCTGTCTGTCTGAAGGTAGGCCTTCTGAAGGCCGTCTATCTGGCTGGAGGCCGTCTGTCTGTCTGTCTGCAGGTGGTCTGTCTGAAGACCATCTGCCTGTCTGCGGGCAGTCTGTCTGAAGGCAGAAGGTCTGTCTGTCTGGAGGCCATCTTTTAGGGCTGCTCGATTACGGAAAAAATCCTAATCACGATTATTTTGGTCAATATTGAAGTCAGGATTATTAAAAAGATTATTTTTGAGTTTAAAACATGATGTATTTATTCGGCATGTCTCTCCAAAAAGAACAGTTTGTTACTGAGAACTTTGAAATTTTGCCTAAAAAAAGTAAAAGTGGTCAGAAATAATTTTTTCAAATGATGAGCTAATGGAGAGCTGGCTGGTGGTGGAAAACTAGTCAGAGCGCAAGATAAGACCGCAGAGCACAACGTCTGAGAGAACAAACAAGAGAGCTTTACACATATAAACATTGTTTGGGGCTTCATTACACCATAATGATTAATACAGACCACAATTTATATATAACGTATATATATATAATCTATCCGTCGATCTATCAATCCATCCACTGTGCATCCGTACATTACAAAAACACACACACACCACATTTACTATGGTGTATCTCAGTCTGAGAATGAGAGAGAGGGAGAGAGAGACATTGAGAGAGATAGGGAGTGAGAAAGAGCGATAGAGACATGGATAGAGAGAGCGAGAGAGAGAGAGAGAGAGAGAGAGAGAGAGAGAGAGAGAGAGATATGGAAAGACAGAAAGAGAGTCATAGGAGCCAGTCTCAGTCTCCCCCAGCAACATGTTGTGACAGGGTTTAATGTGAATCAAACCACGGGTGAGAAACGCAATCCCATACACGTCTCTGCCAAATGTTCTGCAGCCGCGGGGGGCCGCCGTCGTTACAGTCCCCAGGGTCATGAGTGAGTTGTTAACACAAATGGTTTCAAACGCCCCCATCGCCTCCACCTCCCTCTTGATTCCTATTCAGTCATTTAGACCAGTGGTTCTCAACCTTTTTTGAGCAAACGCCCCCCTGACCTTACCCTGATCCTCTGTGCCCCCCCCTCCCCCCATAAAAAAATAAAAACCACAACCCCACTCACTTAAAGTTGTCAATGCATCGTTTTTCATTGATTTTGCGTTGGTCACTAATAGCAATGAATGCCCTCTGAGTCGGTTTTGGTGCAAAAGAATATAAAAATATTAATGAATATTCATGACATGCTGATTGGCTAACAGCACTGTCCATCATTGTAATCAACCGAATTAAACTTCCAGAGCTACGGGGGGGGGGGGGGGGGGGATTGAGAGAGAGAAAGAGAGAGTAAAAAGTAGCTGAGACGGTAGAGGGGTTAGAAACTAATAAATGAAAATAGGCTATTTATTTCAGGTAGCCTATTTTTTCACCCAAAAAAAATAACAATGAAAGTTTAAAATCCCCCCCCCAAAAAATGGAATCACGTTCCCAGTGCCCCCCTAGGTTGTGCGAACGCCCCCGTTGAGAAACCATGATTTAGATTCTGATGTAAGTCTCTTTCATCTAGCGGGAGCAGAGCGGCGTGAGGCTGACGACAATCAAAAAACTGCAGCAAGCGCTGCGTAAACAGGTCTCTAGAAAACAACTGTACAAATATCAGAGAGTTACAGGAATCCCAAGGACAAGGTTGTCTTAAAGGGATACTTCACCGGAGGAGATATGAAGGTTATATGAAGTAAATAATTATATGTATTATAAATGTGAAAAAAAATAGCCTGAGAAAAGGCAGTAAGTGTCTCTCTGGCTCAAAAGTAAGAAATCCTCCAACTACCACAGGGCATTGCGCTCGCTGCATCGCCCGCCTGTTTCCGTTTGGAGGGGGAAGGACCCATGGTCCTAGCGCGAGTGTTGGCGCAAGTTTTGTGTAAACAAATCCCTGTGATACGTTGACTAGTTTCGACCTCTGCTCTCGTTTTGTCAAACGCAATAATGCCCAGTGGTTGTTTGGTACCCGGTTGCACCGAAAAGTCTGGGATGGGACAGAGAGTAAGTTTTCACGTTTTTCCAGTGAAAGACGATCAGCGTTGCCAACTATGGCTGCAGGCGATAAACAACCCCACAATTGGAGAAGACGCCGGTATGGAAATTCTAAAAGGAAAAACGATATGCAGTCTCCATTTCAAACTGGAGGATTATGATGCAAATCTTTTCAGAATGATGAGGCACGCTCTCTGTGGTGTTCCCAACACAGATGTTATACAGTAGTTGTATCAGTTTGCAGGTTTCCCAATGTGATTGGTTGGCATTAGGTGGCTTGCTCCTATTGGTTGTGGAAAAGTCATTTTTAGCTCCTTTAAACTACTATGGGAAGTTTATCCCTAATCTATCTACTCTGATTCAGCCAATGACAGCATTGTTGCATAAAGATGCAACCTGGGAATGGTCAGAGAAATGTCAAAGTGCATTTGAAAGTGCAAAGACGTCTCTTCAGTCAGATAAATTGTTAGTACATTTTGATTCAGATTTACAAATCATACTAGCATGTGATGCTTCACCTTATGGGGTAGGGGCTGTAATCAGCCAAAAAATGAAAGATGGAAGCGAGAGACCTATTGCATTTGCATCGAGAATGCTAACGAAAACAGAACAGAATTACTGTCAACTGGAAAAAGAGGGACTGGGTCTTGTATTTGGAGTTATGAAATTCCATGATTATTTTTATGGACGGAAATTCCTGTTATTGACAGACCACAAGCCGCTGTTGAAAATTTTGGGGGCTAAGACAGGTGTGCCAACCCTGGCCACTGCTAGATTACAAAGATGGGCTCTAATTTTGGCAGCGTATACATACAAAATCCAATGCAAGAAGTCAGAGCAGCATAGCAATGCTGATGCTTATCAAGATTACCTGTGAAGCCTGAGGTAGATGTGGTGTCAAACCCAATTTACAGAGTGTCTTACTTGGAAGAATTACCTCTTACTGCTAGAGAATTAGCCAAAGAAACAGACAGAGATCCTGTGTTAAGAGTGGTTAAACAGTTGGTGTTAACTGGATGGCCTAAACATGTACAGGATGAGTCACTGAAGCCTTACTTTCAGAGAAAATTAGAGCTTAGCATTGAGGATGATTGTTTATTATGGGGTTACCGTGTGGTAGTGCCTGATAAACTGAGAGACAGGTTATTGTCTGAATTACATGAGCACCACTGGGGAATAGTTAAAATGAAATCCCTCGCCAGAAGTCTATTCTGGTGGCCTACATTAGATGACAGTATTGAACGTGAAGTGAATCAGTGTACTATTTGTCAGCAGCAGCGTAGTATGCCTGCTACAGCACCAGTCCATACATGGAAATGGTGTTCGAGTCCATGGAAAAGGGTACATCTTGATTTTGCTGAGGACCACAAACAGATGTTTTTAGTAGCGATGGGTGCCTATGCTAGATGGCCAGAGATAGTTGCCATGAACACTACTACATCATCTAAGACGATTGAAGCACTGAGGAATTTATTCGCAGCTTATGGGTTGTCTAAAGAGGTTTTAACTGGTAACGAACCTCAGTTCGTATCACAAGAGTTTGAGTCATTTTTGACTATCAATGGAGTAAAACACATCAAATCACCTGCTTACCATCCTGCAAGTAATGGTTTAGCTGAAAGATTGGTTCAGAATCTTAAGAAATCCCTTGCAAAGAATAGAGCCATTGGTGGTATGACACTTGAGCACTGTGTAGCGAACTTTCTGATTGGGTACAGAAACACACCCCATACTAAGACAGAGAAAACGCCAGCTGAGCTCTTTCTGAGAAGACAGGTGCGAACCAGGTTGTCACTTATCAAACCAGAGTTCTCTCAGAGAATGCAGACTGAGTCTGAACCAGATCTTCCCCGTTTTAGGTTTTTCAAGGTTGGTCAACAAGTGTTGGTAAAGAACTACAGGGGAGGGGAGAAATGGTTGAATGGAGTTGTACGTGAAGTGTTGGTTCCTGTCACATACAGTGTTGAGGTTAAGGGAAAGTGTTTGAAAAGTCATGTGAACCAGATTTTGGGTGTCAAGGGAAATCCAAATCATTCGACTCAAATGGACTCTTGTGATTCTTACAACATTGATGATTTCAATGTGGACACTGATTCGTCAGATCGACGACCTTTGGAACCACCCCCGCCAGTGGTGGAACGGAATACTCGTCCTGTGAGAGACAGAAGTCCTCCTGATAGACTGAACTTGTGAATCAAATGCAGATTGTTTGAAAAAAAAAAATGGAATCTGTAATGTATAATGTAAAAAAAAAAAAGAAGAAGTTTGAATTTACAGGGGAGGACCTGTGGTGTTCCCAACACAGAATGTTATACAGTAGTTGTATCAGTTTGCAGGTTTCCCAATGTGATTGGTTGGCATTAGGTGGCGGGCTCCTATTGGTTGTTCATATAGGTATATTAGGCAGAATCGCCACAAGAGGGTTCTCTTGGTACTCTGCTCGACCTAGATAACACGCGCTGGTTGTTACCGTGGATTTCAAATAAAAGATTGGATTCAGTCATCAGTCTGCCGTGTGCCCGTCAACTTCTTCTTAAACAGTTTTAGAACTATATAGTGACTGAAACACAACACTCTCAAACCAACTGCTGTTCCGTCCGTCTTCGCTGCCCGTTCCCAGATGACGAACAGGTCGGGACTTCTAATGCACCTCCCGCAGCAAAACACACTCGCCTACAGTAAGACTATCATAATATTCGACTATATTTCTGTTAACAAAGTACACAATAATAGCTGCTATCGGGGGAAATTGCTGAAATTGGTCAAAAACAACGTAAAGCAGCTTTGTTTATCGCTGTTATAATCGTTTGTTCTCCAGGCAAACAGAACATGTTTTTAAACGACATATCATTTTCAGTGAGTGATATAATCTAATGTTATACTAGTAATAACTGTTTTCTTTATGGTGATATTTCAGAATCCGATTGTTTCAGCTGCTGGCATAGTGGGATCAGAAAATCAATTCCAGGGCCAGTCTACTTCTCAAGCCACACTCTCAAGCAGAGAGATAAGCTACAAATTGTTTGTATGTACAGTATATAATAGTGTATGTGTTGTGGAAGCAAATGCATATTGAGCAGTTTTCAGACTGAGAGTGGCAGATGCCAATAGACTCTACAAGCTGATCAGGAAGGCCAGTGACGTTGTGCGGGACGAGCTGGACACTTTGACAGAAGTGTCTGACAGGAGGATGCTGTCGAAGTTGCAGCCGATCCTGCAGTATGGCTCTCACCCTCTCCACAACGCTCTGGTCAAATAGAGGAGCTCCTTCAGTGAGAGACTCATTGCTCCTAAATGCACCACTGAGCGCCACAGGAAGTCATTCCTGCCTGTTGCCATTAAAATCTATAACTCCTCCCTCTAATAATCTGACATAAAACAGAATGTAAATATTGTATTATAACCCACTAAGAGATGTCCACTCCTTACTTCATTCTTACTTTTATTTATTGTGTTTTATTTATAATTTTCTATTTTAAATCTTATCTTCTATGCTTGTAATTTCTATTTGCACGGAGCACCTGCCAATATGTTATTTACATCAGACAACACTTTATAACTTTCAACTAATCTTTCTAAAGGAATAATATTTATATAATTTGTCATCTTTACAATTAAAAAGAAACCTCTTCTTTGTTTTACAGACATCGTCCCCCGACAGACCTGGGACCCTTGGTTCATGCTTTAGCAATGTGGGTGAAGCAGAGGAAAGTTTTCAGCCCAATACATGTGTCACCCCCACGTCAACGTCATCATCAGAAGAGAAAAGCATAAATGACTGGCATGGAAAGAAGATCATTGTGAATGAGCTCTGCTTGATGTCTCTTCTCAAATTTTGCCAGATGTGCGGCAAGCCTGTGTCATCAAAAACTGTCTTTGACTCTTGGGCACAAAGGAAGGTGAATTGGACATGTCTTGTTGGCCATTCCGGGACATGGAGATCATCACCTGAAGTGAGAGGAATGGCAGAGGTTAACCTCCTCGCAGCAGCAGCTGTTCTGCTCAGGGGTGGCACGTCCACTGAACCGTCGGACTGGTGCAAGACCATGAATGTACAAATGATCGCCGAGACTACATTCTGCAGAAGGCTTACTTGCACCCTGCCATTGAAGACCTGTATCAAGAATATAGAAAAAAATCATGGCCAGAGTGTACCTACACTGTAAAAAATAAAAAGTTGAGCAAACTCAAAATTGCAAGGCAACTTACTGCTTACTGCTACTACTTGAGTTTTGAGCCCATCAAAAAGGTCATTTTCTTCTTTAGACAAACTTGAAATTTAGAGTTATACCAACTAAGATTTTTATATTTTAAAAACTCAAAAAAATAAGTCAGGGGTGTTAACTTAATATTTCAAATTAAGGTTAATATTATTTAAAAAAAACAAAACATTTAAAAGAATGGAAAACGAGTTTTCAGTTCACTTTATTAAAATTAATAATTTGAAACTTCCATTTTACATTTCTGAATGCCAGACAGCAATAGAACAAGCAACATGTAGCTAGTTCACCAGCAGAGAATCGCTGTCTAAATGCAGCAAACCAAAGTGCAGAACAAGTTTGACATTATGGTCAAACTTGTTCTGCACGAGACGGGAGCCCAGGTTAAACGGTGATGCAACTCTCGTGCCTCATACTCCGCACGATCCCGAGAGCTGCCTTTATTTAACACACACCCACAACACACAGCGCACCGCTCACCCAACCAACGGACATGCAAGTCTCGGTAACGGTGGCGGCAACACTACGCACAATAAACAACACACAAACAATAAAGACCCCAAACCCGTTAACCCCACTTAACCTAACAGAAACAAATTGACAAAAGGCAATAAACCCCTTTTTCCCAACCGGCATCACGAATACCCAGACTCCCCGGGGGGGTAAAAGGGTTGGTCTGAAGCAGCCTAATTACCCGTAGGTGTGGTTTGGGCGTAACGTGCAATGAACCAATCAGAGCGTTTTCTCGCATCCCCTTTAAGAGCGATCGGCGCTTGTTCCATGGCGGATTGCTATTATGATGGCGGATTTGCCAGGCGCACGCCAAGAAATCTTTGCAACTTTTCATTTTTCGTTTTGTATTATTTTTTTTTATTTACGCCTACGAACATTTGGACAAGTCGAATAAAGAATGTCTCAAGGACAGACTATACTTTCCGATGTTCTGGGCTCACTTTCTCAGAATCACAAGGTTATGAATGCATGGCAATAATTGTACAATGTAGCTAAACAATAGAGCGGAGATGTCATTAGTTTGCTTAACTCACTATAGACCAGTGGTTTTCAAACTGTGGGGCGCGCCCCCCCTGGGGGGCGCCAGAGTTCTTCAGGGGGGGCGCGACGTGAGAAAAAAATAAACCCGAAAAAAAACCTGAAAGTCGATGATTCAAATCATCAGTCGTACTTCAACTGTAGAAGTAACATAACTAAATCAATTTTCAACCGTTTATCTTCGTGCAAACCATTTAACAAATCTACACACTTGTATCTTCGATAATTTCTAAACAGAATTTCGATATCATTTAAAATATCTTCAGAATCACAGTTTTAGTTTCATACCGCTTCGTTTTCAGCTGTTTTCATTGAAGACGTCAGCCCATTCTGATACACCTACTTCTAGACATCGTAACTCATTCTTTTTTCCACCGTTTACCATCGTTCAAAACATTAAACAAATCTACACACTTGTATCTTCAATACTATCGAAACGGAATTTTGATAGCATTTAAACTTTTTTCAGAATCACAGTTTTAGTTTCAAACCGGCATCGTTTTCAGTTGCTTATAATAATTTAGGTCACCATAGCAACGCCGGTAAACAAACCCCGCCGAATAGTCGAATCTCTGGACTGAAAAGGCAGATCTGATTAGACTCAACAAAAATCAGAGTCGCGGACCCTGAATGAATCTGTCTAGACTGGCAGTTTACACAGATTAAGATGTTCAAATGTATTTAAAAAAGGTTAAGCTAAAACATGCTTAGATAAAGTTGTTAAATTGTGTGAAGAAATGTGTTTAAAAACGCACAAAGATTTTGTAATGTTTCAGAAATATGTTTAAAATCTTCTGACGTGTTGCTGAAAAAATATGTTTCAACTGTTTTAAAATTATGATCAGAGATGTTTAAAATGTGTAAAATAATTAAGATAACTTTCAAAACACAGGTATTTAGAAAAAAAAAAATTGGGGGGGGGGGGGGCTCAGCTGAATTTTTTTCTCTGAGGGGGGGCTCACTCTCTCACACTTTGAAAACCCCTGCTATAGACGATGCAGCTCGTCTGACAGATGAGCTCTCCTCTCCCGTGCTGCTGCTGGGGCATTTGGACGTAATGGCATCGGCACATGCAGTTCAGCATCACGTCTCCTTAAGTCCTCTAATCTATCCTCATTAATGTCATCGACACATCCATGATTCATGGCAATGTTGTGTAAAACACAAAATGCCACAAAGAATGCTGCGACTTTTTGAGGACCATACTGTAAAGTACCACCTGACCTATCCAAACACCTGAAGCGCATTTTCAGTATTCCAAATGTACGTTCAATTACACTGCGTGTTTGTGTGTGTTTCCTGTTGAATACAATTTCGCGCACTGTTGCTGGCATAAGAAATGGGGTCATGAGCCATGTCCCCTAACAGCCACCCATCCAAGGGAGGATTCCCCTTGAATATGGCAGGAATGGTGAGGAATGGTTGAGTTTGCCAATATGAAAGAGTCATGGCTTGAGCCAGGTTAATTAGCAAAGACATGATTTATTCTACAATTAGCATCGGAAATGACTTGGATATTAATCGAATGAGTTCCCTTCCGGTTTATGTATATGAGTGCGTACTGATGGGGCACGTAGCTGCACATGGGTGCAGTCTATAGCACCAAGGATGCCAGGGAACCCATACTTCCAAAACTCCTGCTTTGTTCTTTCCTGGCTGTCAGGTGTAACGGGGAATTTGATGTATTCCCCAGCATGTCAGACTAGACCTGACGTAACTGCATGTATAGCCAAACTTATTGCCGATTGTGAAATGCGTCCAACAGAACTAAGGGGATGCTGGAACGACCCAGATGCATAGAAATGCAGTGCCGCTGTAATTTTCACTGCAACGGGGAGGGCATAGGGACAGCGTGCATCAGTCCCCAGCTCATCTGCCAGGAGATGGCAGATATCTGTGACAGCCTGACGGGTCAGGCGTAGCTTACGCCTGCATTCCTCCTTACTCAGGGAGAGATAGGTGTGTCTGGGCCGGTAGACCCTCTCCCCCCGGCGTCTGATCCTCTGTCCTAAGACGTATTCCATTCCACTGTGCAATAGAAAAATTATGAGCAACCTCAACTTAACTGGTAAGTTGCAGAGTAAGGTTTTAAATGGACTTACAGAAGGTGATTTCGCAGTCTTCAGAATTTATTTCGCAGTCTTCAGAATTGTGGTTCCTGATTCTTGACGGACAACCCACTTTGACAGGTGTCCTTAAATACTCTATTGCCATTATTGGTCAACCAGGTTAATTTGATCCGTCATTACGCCTGCTACAATTCGCGTGAATAATTTGGGTAAATGTGTACTCTAGATTTATGCCTATTTATTGGATCTTTATGGACACCACAATGATTTTCCTTGAGTGGTAATATTTTATTTTCCTTGTAATTATGTATGGTTTTCAAAAATGGGAACTGCTGTCCGTGTAGATGAGAGAAGCAAAGTGTATGCGTGAGGTGCACAAGCAATCCGTATGCATCGCATGCGCATGTATGCATGCGCCCTTAAAATAGCATCTAAACAACGCGCCACTGACTTTAAACCAGGTATATCCTGGTCTGTGGCGCAATTGTATTCAGAGACTGCAAAATATCGTTTGCGCCAGAACACGCCTCCTCCTTTCGCCGAACCGCCCCTTGGGGCGCAAGATCATTCCCTTATTTACCGGCGAGTGGCGGTGGTGGGAAAAGAACGCTCTGCGCCAGTTGTAAACTAGCAACGACACATGCGCCAGTGACTAAGTCACTTGCGCCGGATGCAAGATAGGGCCCCATGTGTGTAATGAGCATGAATGGACAAATGATGACGGACAAACAAACCAGTGTGGACATCGTCCTATAGCAGCCCAGGAGCAAATCAAGCGCCAATGGATGAAGAGGGAGTCATCGGCGTTTCAAATTCTCGAATCGCTGGTCAATGACAAAAGGCTGTTGAAAGACATGGAACAGATGGCCCTGTTCAAACACACTGGTGAGTTTATAATAGTTCTCCTTATAAGCTTGATTACTTTACAAAATCACTCCCTAATGGTCATGTTTTCGTTCTCATATTATTTTCCCTTTTATTTTATTGCATACAGGGCCGCTGGAGGTCTTTCACAGTGCACTGCTGAAGCACCTCCCAAAAAGGCAGGGATTCGCTTTCCAGGGAATGAGAGAAAGGGGTCATCTTGCATGTTTGGAGCTCAATGAAAACATTTTCAAAAGAAAAAGCAGGCCACAAACAAGACAGGTGTGCAGTAAGAGTGGCACAATGAATAAGAATATGATTTTCACAGCTTACTCAGTATGCAGATTTAGCTGATTAATTAGGGTATTTCATTTGAAAAAAGTACAGCATGTCAAATGTTGTCTTTAGAGTCTTTTATCTGTAATTATTTTTCAATTATTTTGCAGGATAACCACACTTCAGCCAAGTATTTTGCAAGAGATCCAAGCAGTGGGTCGTGAAGCAGATTTTCATTCCACACACCACCCAGTTCATTGACACTCTTGTCCTAAGTGCCAAGACAGAAGACGAAACCCGAACATTCTATATAAGGTTTCAACATCCTTACTTGCCCTGCCCCAGCCTGCGCTGCCACCTAAACATTGCACCAGGGCCAAAACCACCAAAGGAGGCGGCAGTGGCTGACTTTAAAAGCCGCTTCTGAGAGGGACATCTGACCATGCCACATCTTTTAAATTTCAACAACTTCAAAATCTGCTGCATCTCCTCACTCAGCAGGATCGTACTTTCTACTCTCACGCCTGTGAACTGTTGAAAGACATGGAACAGATGGCCATGTTCAAACATACTGGGGAGAATAGTTCTCCTTATAAGCTTAAATACTTTACAAAATCACTCCCTAAAGAGCATGTTTTAATTTTAATTTTCTTTTCCCTTTATTTTATTGCATACAGGGTGGCTGGAGGTATTTCACAGTGCACTGCTGAAGTACCCATGTTCCATGGGGATGGATAGTATGGGCATCGTCACTACCTGGAGCCTGGGTCTGTTGAAGGAGGCATTGCTGTTTTTAGGCTGTGATAGCCATAGGATAGGATAGGTAGAATCGGCATTGACACAACCTGGAGCTTGCATGTATGGAGCCTGGGTCTGTTGAAGGTGGCGTTTCTGTTTTTAGGGTGTGATAGGATAGGTACATTCAACCGATTTTTTTTATTTACTTTAATGTATCTTTTATAATAAAACATTTAAAAACTTTAAATTGCATCTTTGTAATGTTGACATATTGGATCATTTTTACTTTGTGAATAAAATCGTTTTTAAAATTGTTTTTAACACCTTACCTTGGATTCCTGTATAAACCCATGTTCACCATAACAAACTTGTGAGCAGGACACTTATTTGAATTTCTGTCAGATTACCTTTTTTCCATATGGTTTAATCATATGGTTAAAACTACAATTTATGTGGTATAAATCACGAAGATGCAATGTAGATTCTACATACAGCCATCATGTATGAATGTAGCAAGAATAGATTATATTAAGTACTTTAGGTATCATTTGTATTTTACTGTACAGCATAAAAACATTTGCTAATTACAGTAGCTCAGCATATCAAGTATTTGTAAACCTTTTCTCCCCATTTTAAATGTTTATCTTATACAGCAGGCCTACTTTAGTGTAACAGAACTTGGTATACTAAACAAATCACAACAACCAACATGAATTTGAAGTTTTATTCATGAAACATAAACTATATATACACAAATGATACGTATAGTGCGTTTGCTAAAAATCACAGCTCATCTTGGGCATCTACTGTCTCATGGTAGCCACGGGACTGCCCATTCTGTGCTGGGTAATTAGCCCTGATAGCCTGGACAACACAGGCTGGCAAAACAAGGTGATTGCCTCTCCCAAGTCTCTCGCCTTGCAGTATACACTCCAGGAAATGCTGGTAAGATGTAAGCCGATACTGTCTAAGAAAGAAAGAACAAAATTAGCGAGATAAAAAAAAGCAAAGCGAGATAAATTATGCCTTGAGTAGCCTATACAGCATTACAGACTTCAAGATAACATAACCAAGCCTATGCTCTGCCAATATGGTCGGCTACTTTCGGATAACCACATTGTCACATTCCCCGGGACTCAATACTATTATAGCCAATGTGTTATTAAAATAAAAACACTGTGCTCAGACGTCCGTTTCTCCCAGCGGGCTTTGGCTAGCGTTTCCAGTTCACTTTCTGGTTCCGGAAATATGTATCCAATACCCAACTGTTCAGATGAGGCGTGAAGCCTGGGTGAGAGGTTACACTCACGGCCCCGTCCTCGCCAGATTCAGTCATTTCTTCTCGAAGAAACTGGCATCGCTGAAATTCAGTGCTGTCCATAGGCGAACAGAGCAAACAGGTACACCACCAGTTCACTCCTGCTCGCTCCGGCTCCTCGTCCTCGGCAACAGGCAAGGCTTGTTCAGCTGCAGCCGCAGCAACCTCCTCCTCTATTCTTCTTGATTCTTCCTGGCTGTACAAATATCCCTGAAGGTCAGAATCCAGCAATATATTTTCAAAATCAACTTTGCAAATTTGCTTCTGCCATAGTCGGAGGTTTGCGTCGGTCTAGTTCTTGTGCTAAGCGGTTAAGTAACATGGCGGATATTGTTTTTACACCTAGTATGCGAGCTCCCACCTCCCTCATTCCTTATTTGTGGGCTTACACATTTACGGAAGCAGTGTTTTGTAGTTCTCGGCCCTTCTAGCAGACAAAAACAATTCTCCCGAGATTACATCAAACGCGTCATTTGACGTCATCTCGGGAGAAAATTAGATCAGGAAAGCTGGGCCAAGCGAAGACTGGGTTAGACTGAAGGAAAAAAAACTTTTTTTAATATATTACAATAGCGATTTTATAATGATATGTTGCGTTTTTTCTGAAGAAAGTAGTCCAATCCTTGGTCGCTTTTAACTCACTTTATTTGTTAAAGTACGCCTATTTCGGAATGGTAACTATGAAGCATAAGGGAGGGAATTGTATCTAACGCATATTGGAATAATATCGGGCACTACTTCGAGTCCCGGGCAAAGGCCCTGCAGCTGGTTGCACCAGCAGAACGTAAGGTCCCACTTAGGCTACGTTGAACGTAAATCGCCCAAATGTTCGACTTTACACTCTACTAAAAAAATAGCAGTTGCACCAAGCAGATAGTTTCAACGTAACACTAAGTTATAACTTATCTTTTACACCTCCCCTCTAGCTGGTGTAAGTTCCATACTAACGATAAAGAACCGTTAAAAGATTTCAACGCGGTTTGCGCCGGGAACGGATTGTCCGTGACCGTATCGATCCATTTCTTTATTATGATGATGTTCAATTATATGCGCGATTTCGGTTTTCCCGGCCGGAATTACTCAGAATAACCGGCCTTCTGGACAACGACCTACGGCACAACACCAACCGAAATTCGGCTCCAAGTCCAGCGATGCAAGTGTGTTTGGCTCTGAGATATTTTGCCACTGGGTCTTTTCAAAACCTAGTTGGTGACTCGGTCCATGTGCACAGGGTCTACTGTCTGCAGAGCTGTGGCAGTGTCTCTTTGCAGGCATCTGAACACATATGTTCGCTTCCCTGTACAGCCTGCGGAACTAAACCATGTCCGTCAACAATTTTACCAGATCGCTGGTTTCCCAAATGTGACTGGCTGTGATGACGGAACGCCAGAGGTGGGGGTAAGTCATCCATGTGCAAGTCACAAGCAAGTCTCAAGTCATAACCTTCAAGTCTCAAGCAAGTCCCTAGTCACTGTGGTGAGAATCAAGCAAGTCACAAGTCAAGTCATTGCTCAGGTCAACAAGTCACAAGTCAAGTCATACAAAAATCTGATGATCTAACCCAGTTTCCACATTTAAAAATCGGTAAAGAGAGTGGTTCATAAATTGAGTTTTATTTCAACATTAACAATGTCTTAACAATAACAATAACTCAAACTATTCAAAACATTCCAAAACCATTATGTACATAGTTTGAAAATGTTTTTATGATCATTACCTCCAACCTGTGAACAGAATCAAATAGAACCTCTAGGTAGCTGTATACGAGAACAGTTCAAGTCAATCACTCAATCTCCCTACATGTTGTAGAATATTATTTGCAACACATGACATCAGACATGAAAAAAAAAGAATATTTTAAAAGTAATATCACACATACTGTAGGAAGGGGAAATAGTAATACACAAGCCTGAAAGCTGGTAGCAATCTTGCTGCCTCGCAACATACATCGACTTACAATGCATTGCAAAAATAATTTGACAGTACTTTGTCACTGAGTTCTGAATGATGCGGTCACATTATCACCCCACCATGGCTGAACACACGTTCAACAGGTGTTCTTGATGCAGGGACTGCCATAACTCTTACCTCCACCTTGAACAAAAATACACTTACAACCACTGAGTTAGAAGTAGCCTACTGACATGAAAATTAAACAAGTTAATCATCTGTGGAACGGGCAGGGCTCGAAAAACTCCAGCCAATGATTTTCAGAACCACCGAATGGCATTGGACAGTACGTCAATCAAACGGTCGTACTGCACTCCCCTACCCTCGCTCCCCGCGCGTGACCTCTTCGTGCACGTGCACGTACTCAAAGCTCGTGACCCAGAGCAAGCTTCTGTTTGTTGTTATCCTGCGGTAGCTACTGGAGCTAGTTTACTAGCTAATCCACATTTGGACCTAGCACTAGAATACAACCCTAAACTCCAACCTAGCTAGCCTGGCTCACTCTCGCGCATCTGTGTTCGCGCTCGTGTGTGATTGCGCGTCCATGTACTTGGAATGGGTGGAGTCAGAGTCAGCGTTGAAGTAGAGGGGGTAGGACCATTTGAGTTGCGTATTTTCATCTGCTGGCGTATCGCAAATCCCATGTCCAACCTTTAATCTAACTTTAAAAAAGTCATTTTGAGTCATCTGTGTCAAGTCTAAGTCAAGTCTCAAGTCATGAAGACCAAGTCAAAGTCAAGTCGAGTCTTTTATCAGTGTTAGTCAAGCAAGTCTCAAGTCCTCAAATTTGCGACTCGAGTCTGACTCGAGTCAAGTCATGTGACTCGAGTCCCCCATGTCTGAGGTTAATGCATGCTGGCCTCAGACTGGTGTCCAAAATCACTTTGTTGAAAATTTGCTAAGACGAAGATTGATGTGGGCGGAAACCTCCATTGGGACAAAGGAATTCTTGTATGTATGTGTGTACAAAGAGAAGCTGGAATCGATGTTCGAGCAGTGACTCTATAGATCTACTCAGGCTGTTATCGTTGTTGTTTTTCTTCACGATAAAGTCTTTTTTCAATTCTTGCTCCGGACCCCTCGATTTCTTTTACACTCTCTCTCTTAAATTAGTCTAAGTGTTTTATATCTCGGTTAATCTTCGACATATTGGCGTCGCGACCTGGACTGAAAAGAGACAGCCCAACTGCCGGGCTGCAAGGCGGGGCGCGGACGGATCACACAACCAAGCGCACAAAATTATTCTCGGTAAGTTTGGCTTACCACTAATTTAATGGTTGGTTGATCTGTTTTTGCCCCGTCTGAACGCTTGGTGAACGGGTAAAGTGTCTCTTCAGTCAAACGAACCTAAAGTTAAAAAGAGAGAGAGAGAGACGGGAGCTCCGGAAGAGATTGACGTGCCCGCGCACATAGGCCCTAGGCGCTGTGGTTCTAAATGACGAAGACGCTTTGTGGCTCCCTATTTTGATACGAGTTGTTGTTATTTGGTGTTTTGAGGTTTTGGTTAAATAGACCTATTATAAAGTCCTGTGGCTGTATTCTAGAGGATCGATTGAAGTGCCTGTTGGATGTTTGAGAGTATCCCAGAGAGCTGGGTTGGAATTCATTGCCGTCGATGAATTCATTTTTTTTGAGAGAGGTTTCCTTGGGATGCCGACTGGTGAATTTTCAATTCTAATCTTGGAGTGGTTGAACTGCAAATCCTGCACCAATTGATGGTGAATTTCTAGTTCCGATTTTGGCATTTTTGAGAAAGCAGACTTCTCGCACTTTTGAATAGATAAAGTTCCTGGTTGGGGTACCGTTTGAGTTGGTATTTTGAGAAGTTTCTTGTCTGTTTTTGATCTGGTCGAGTGTTTATGTATTCAGCCATTGTTTTGGAAGAATAGGCTTGTTGTTTGGAGTGCCATGTGAATGAGTTTAATGTGCTGATCGTGGACCGATTGAGATGCAGCTCTTGGATAAACTGAAATAGTTAATTTGTAATTCTGATCTTGGCACTGCAAAGCGATAGGTACTTGTTTGAAATTCTGGTTGGTTGATTATCCATCCGACCGTTCATGTTTTAATCAAAAGGCCAGTTTCTACGCTCGGTCAACCTTTTATTTGTAATTAATTACAAACAATTCGGACATTTTTCAATATAATATAAAAATTGTATGAATCGGTTTATTGTCTGTATTTAAATCGTGTTAGGATTAAGTTACCTCGGAGATTTTTACGACCCGGTTTATTTTTTGTTGATTCTGTCATAAATAAATTAGGCGGACAGAGAATAGTTAATTTGTTTGAAGTAGTTGATAATCATAAATAAATTAGACGAATAGAGAATAGTTAATTTGTTGAAGTACTGAATAAATGTGTGAATCTTCTTTGACTTGAACATCATCGCGCTGACTCTAACTGCACGTGCACGAGCAAACACGCAGGGGACGAGCAGGAGCCTGCAGGCCAGGGTTAAAGATAACAGTGAAGGGTTGGGGCCACATTCCAATCTTCGGGAGGGAGACGAGCGCTTGGGAAGAGTTCACATTTGTAGCTTAGAGATAATAAAGTATTTAAACTAACTATTAGAATAAACTCAAATAAATTGTATTAATAAATAGTGTATTTCAGAAAAAATAAATAAAGTAATAATTTAAAATGGCACCAACAGCGGTTGAGATTTTGAGTAGAGACCGTCTATTGCTCAAAAGTGAGATGAAAAAGATCTCTGAGAAATGGGAAGAAAGGACAGAAGGAGCAGGCACTATATGGCCCATGGGAGGGACTTTTGATCCAATAATGTATAGGGACATGGAGGTAGTAATAAGGAATTACATAGATAACAGAAGTGGAAAAACGGCCTCAGCAAAGAGGGACAGGGAAAAGTTAGTACTAGCTTTGTTCTTAGAGGAAGGAGAGAGATGGCGAACATTACAGAGAGTGGCGGGAGAAATAATAGCTAATAACAACAAGGCTCAACCATTGCCTCTGAAGGTTGAGCCACCGCTGTACAAACCAGCATCATTGTACCCATTGCTAATAGGCACGGTAAAAATTAAAGGGAGAGTCACACTAAATGAAGAAGATAAGAAATGCAACCCAGAGACAGAGGGGCCTGTCTGCAGTAAAGCATTACAAAGAGCACCCCACACGTCATCAGGAAATTATCCTACTCTAGTCAAAGGACAACAGGTCCATTATCAACCGTGGGGTTCACAGGACTTGGAGGGAGTCATTTCTAAACTCCCTAACATAATTAACGGGGCGTCTAAATGGATTAGAACATTTGAGGAGCTCACAGTGGGAAAGCTAATTGCAGTGGGGGACCTGAAAGCTCTGTTGGCAAGAGTATTGGGGTTATCCAAGATGGAGTTTGTACTGAGGAATGGAGGGTTGAATATACTGGATGGAAAGTATGATGAGACTACACTTGATCATTACAGAGGGGCGTTGTGGGCCACACTCAGGAGGGAGTTCCCGGTCCGCATGGATCCTAAAAACATGAGAGGTCTCCCCATTGGTGACACAGAGAACCCTGCATCCTACCTGCAGGCCCAAGTAGACAGATGGCACATGGAGACGGATGAGGATCCTGAGATCCATCCGGTGTTCTCTGTCATGTTTAGAAACTCTGTGATAGAGACACTTCCCAGCCAAATCAAAGCCAAGCTAGAGGATGTGGTTGGACTGTTTACATCAGGATCTCATAGAGATTTTAATGACCATTTAGTTCATGCAGTGGATGAATATCGTCAGAATAAAGAAAGAATACAGGAACAAAGCAAAGAGGTCCAGAGGAAGCTATATCAGCTTCAGCTGGAGGATCTCACAAGGAAGGAAAGAGATAAGAAGAGACAGGCTGGTGTTTTAGAACCAGCTGCTGTAATATCGCAAGCCGCCCAGCAGGGCGCACGTCAAAACCAATATCCACGATTGGCATTTTCTCTCCCAGTACAACAGCCTCAGAGCCAACTGTCACCTACTCCACCTGTTACACATGTACACATCCATAATTATGGGAACCCCACAAATAAAAATAGACAGAATCAGTACAAGGGGCCCCAAGGACAGTTTAGAAACAATCAACAACAAGGATCCCAAGGACAACGCAGAGGTCCTTTAATATGTTATGGGTGCAACCAGGAAGGACATATTAAGAAAGATTGTTTGATTAACCCTTTTCCACCAAAGCAAACACAGGGTAACAGCGACCAGGGACAGGCAGGTCCCTTTATGGGTCAGGGATACTAGGGGTGCCCAGAGAATCCACAGGGGGAGGGTCAGCTTGTAGCAATCACAAAACAAGCTGATGAGGAACCAATACTGCAGGTTCTGATAAATTATAGAGGCACGCCAATGATGGCCCACACTGGAGCCACTTACACTTGCGTAGGTCCAAATTTTGCCTCTCACCTCCCCATGGCAGGAAAATTCACCAAAACTTTAGGATTCTCGGAACACACGCAGTTAATACCTATGACAGCTCCAAGGATGACAATTGGTGAATTCTTATTTTAAGTTGTATATGTGAGCGGATGAGTGAGTGAGTGAGTGAGTGAGTGAGTGAGTGAGTGAGTGAGTGAGTGAGTGAGTGAGTGAGTGAGTGAGTGAGTGAGTGAGTGAGTGAGTGAGAAAGAGTTAGCATTGAGTTGAGTTAAAGGGGTCAGATGAAGTGATTTGTGAAGAGTGAGACAGAGAAGAGGAAGAGTGTGTGGATTGGCAACGAGAAGTGGCGATGAGATTGGAGAAGGCTTTCCGGTTAGAATTTTCTTTGGGGACATTCATATCTTTCGATGGCCTTTTAAGATTAATAATCTAGTTTTGGAGTGTGTCCAAAAACGAATAAACCAGAAAGGAAAGGAAAGGATTACTGAAAGTAAAAATGGTTATGGAGATTTGTGAAAGCAAAGGAAGTAGGTAAAGAGAGGTAAAGAGAGTTAGAGAGAAGGAACGTAAGTAAGGAAAACCCGCCGGTGGGGGCTGGACAGAGAGACAACAGAGAGAAAGAGATTTAATTTGCATTGTGCTGAATAGATTATTTGTGCGTTTGGATGTACTCTGTAATTGGTTCCTGAATGTAACCCATGTCCACTGTTTTAGAAAAAACGTAGAACCACCACTGGGATTGGTGATTCTGTGGTTCTTGGAGACTCTCCAACGCGTCGGAACACCATATGGTATATATCATTACATCTTGGTACACAGAGCACTGGTGAGACAACGGGTTGGATCAGAGAGAGAAGGTGTTTGGAGAAGGGAGAGGAATGTATAGAAAGCAAAAAGGGCGGATGCGGACCGACCCAGAGGTAATAAATCAGCGGAGAGGTGCCTGGGGTCGGTTTAGCTCAGGAGGTAGAGAAGTTGTCTAGTAACTGAATGGTTGCTGGTTCAATCCCCATCTCTCCTAGCTGAGTGTTGATGTGTCCCTGAGCAAGTTACATGGTGATTACAGGATTTAGGAATAATTATCTAGACTCCAAAACATGAGCAATTAGCGTTAAAAATTGTCTGCACACCACACTCCACAGGAGTCAATGGGTTCAATGGCGCCAGGGTAAAGTGACTCATCAAAAGAGGAGCGGACCCAACCCATGGATTCTGCGTGGATAGGTGGATGTTATTTTGGTGCTTGGACCTGACGAGGTCTAGGTGCCAAGATAACAACACAAATAAAATATTTCCTTCGAGATTATGATAGACACATTTATTAAAAGTGATCTTATAATTTAGAAAAAACAATCGGCAATACTTAAAAATTAGACCAAATAAGTATGATAAAATGTTATCCAAATTTCTAATTTAGGTTATCCACAATGACATGTCATTCAAAATAAATAAGTAAAATAAAATAAGAAAGGATGCGTGTGTGAGCCTGTTCTCGTGTGTGTGTCAGGGCTGCCGAGGTAGGGGAGAATCCTCTCCTACTCCGAGTGATGGAGTACACAAGGGGATACACAAGCACACTTCAGATAAAACAATATGGTTAATCAGTAAATAGAAACAATGTATCAATTCAGTGTTGAATAAACTAGTTAAGATCAACATAGAGGGTTTGGGTTTGGTATAGTAGTGAATCAAAATATGGAAAACACTAAATGCAAGCAATAGGTAGAATAAAAGGTTTAATTAGGTCGTCCAATTTAAATAGATAGTGAAGGGCAATCGGGTAGGATTATGAAGAGAATTGTGATTTTGAGTAACGGTTAAGAGAGAAGTGAGTCGCCCAATATTGGAAAATGCAAGTTTTAATATTGTGATTTTTGTTTTCTTTCACATCTCCCTAGTTAAGGACAATAGGTGGATTGACACCACATCTGCTGGGAAGGAGTCATACATGCTATGTTGTCAAATTGGATTCGGAAGTAGTGGGTTTACCTTCAAATGCCACTAATACTGCTGCAATACTTTAATAATTTTTTGATAAATTATCTTTTGTTTTATAGTCGCCCTGATGTGTATTCATTACGCACACATATGGCTGCATAAGGCAGATGCGGCTGAAGACTCTGTCTCCATCCCTCCACTTTGCGATCTATACCACCATATAGGTGGGGATTGATCGTATCCCAGGTACGGCATCCTGCAATAAGCCAGTATGGAAGGCTGGTTAGCCAACGACGGGTAAGATCCCACCTTGAAGCCCGGGACAACCTAAAACAGGTACAGTCACGATTACTTGGCAGAGTCACTGTGAGCATTGGCTCACTTGAACATGAAGTGACGAACTGCAACCATCATAGGGAAAGCCGGCTGATGAAAGGTGGAGGGGGAACAGGAGTCAGATATGTCAGCTCTGGCAGCAGAGGTGGTCTTGAAACGGGGCATGTCGCGTTTTATTTTATTTTATTTTACCTTTGTGGTATAGAAGGCCACTAACGCATGTACGTTTTTTCGGTTTAGTGCATGTCTTTGGAACAGCGTGGTTTCAGGCGGCTGATGGTAAACCCACCCATATTGGGCTTTGGATTTGGACATACTGGTTTCGATTTCCCTTCCCAAAAGATTGGTTTCAGTTTGCTGATGCTTAAGGTTAGACGTTTCGACGTTGGTTGCACCAACGGCGTTCTTAGATTTGCTTATCATTTAATGCGCATGGTTTTGACCATTGCGCAAGGGGGGAGGTATTGAGGAGAATTAGGAAATTTTTTGAAAACAAGGTTTTTCTTCACCATACTTGCAAACAATGATTGACTTCCAGCTAAATGAGTGTGAAATATTTGAAAAAACAGTGTTCAACAGATGGGTAGAAGCAGTCCCATCAGAAGACCAAAGTGCGGCTACGGTAATCAAGGTTCTGACTAGAGAAGTCATGCCAAGGTTTGGAATTCCGTCACAAATTAGCTCAGGCGATAGGGCAGCGTTTATTCAGAAAACACTCAAACAAGTGATTTAACATCTGCATGTCAAACAAAGATTAGGCTGTGTCTACATTCCTCAAACCACAAGGTATGGTGGAGAGATGAATCGGACGCTTAAGATAAAGATTAACAAAATTAAATTAGAGTACTAAGTTAAAGGACTAATGCATTACGACTGACCCTAATGAGTTATCGCATGAAAACTAACAGAACGACGCATCTAACCCCGCATGAAATGCTTACGGGCCGACTCATGCCTTCACCTGTCATTCGAAGGCCTCATAAAGGACCTCCAATAGAACAATTGGAAACTGAATTAAGACGCTATATGGGACAACTAACTGGCATACACAGGCTTATTTTTCAACAAGAGAAAGACAGAGTTCCAGAGTTGGAGAAGGAGCCACCAAGGGGGGTGGAGCCAGGTGACCAAGTGTACCTCAGGATGTTCAGGAGAAAGTGGAACGAGCCCAGGAGAGAAGGACCATACAAAGTCACCAACGCAACACCAACAGCCATCCAAGTGGAAGGAAGTGCCACGTGGTATCATCTCAACCACTGCACAAAAGCCGCTCAACCTAAAGCCAGGGATGAGCGTGAGGAGGAGGAGCTAGACGCGGACACACCTGGGGCTGACCAGCTGCCCCAGGACCAGATCCAGTCGAGCCAAGAGATACAGCAACATGATGATGCTGAAAACGGGGAGCCTGTTCCTGATCCTTTACGGGTTGTGCCAGATTCCGCTGGCACAAGGACAGACCCCGAGGAGGAATGAAACCATGGAGACAACACAGACCTGGAAGAGCCAGGAATCAGGGGCTGGTACTGAAGGAAGCCTAAGAGAAACACAGGACAATCCGGCCCCAACTCACTCAGGAATAGTCAACAAGAAAGGGAAAATAGTCTTATATGCTCAGATACCACCGCAGAACCAAGTTAATGAATTTGTGTTTGCTGTTATGTCGGATAACCAACCGTTATGTGCATTAACCTTCCGCCAGAATTATGAACATGCGCATAGGAAAAATCGGTGTGAAGTACATATCCAATTTAATCCAATGAAATGGTGTTAATAGTAACGTCAGGAAAACATGGGGCTATAACAGAAAGTATAAATTAAATATGAGAGAATATATACTTCTTAAAGCTGTGGCTGGGCAGAACAGACAGGCTTTAGATTGGCTTTTAGCAGAAAAGGGGGGAGTTTGTGCTCTTATAGGTGAAATGTGTTGTACCTTCATTCCAAATAATACTGCCCCAGATGGATCATTCACACTTGCGATGAACAATCTAAAACGTTTAAGAAAATAGTTAAAGGAAAACGCAGGCCATGATCAGGGAATGTTTGGATGGCTTGAAACAAGGTTTGGTATGTGGGGAATGATGTTCGCAAAGATAGGTGCAGTACTCCTAATAGTACTAACAGTAATGGGTCTGATCTTCTGCTGCTGCATTCCCATAGTCAGATCCGTGATAGAATCCAGGCTTTCTAAGGAGATGGCCCTCCTTAGAAAGGAGGGCCTGGCATAGAGGAGTCGGGTGACTGGGAGAGGATGCTCTATGGGGAGATAGATTGGAGTGAAACTAGAGAGGAGACCGGAATGTGAGAATCGGACATCAGAAGGAGGTCCTATTTTCTTAACTGGTGACCTCTCCATGTGAACCACAACCATTTCAGACAGTGTAAACAAATGGACATTGGACTAATGGGTTCCAGGGCATGGTGGCTGCGAACAGCAGCAACTACGATGCCCAAACCCCCCACGTTATATAGTATACCGGTACATGACGATAATCAGAGCTATCCAAATCTATGCAAGCTTGTTGACAATCTTAGTTTTTAATTTCTATTATTTACGTATTTTTTGAAATGTCATTTTTTGAGTTTCATATTTTTATGTCATATATTCTGAAATGCTGAAAATACTATGTTATGTGTGAATTCTAGTTAGACATTTGATAGATCTTTTTTGCCTTAACCAGGTTGAGATTCCTGAACATGCTTTTAACTATGATCAAATGTAGTGCAAAATATGACCTAAACGACTGTTATGTTTTTGTTATGATCTTATCAGACAAAAAAGGGGGAATGTGTGGTAGAAATTAATGAGTATATTCTATGGTAAAGCATGATTATTATTATGCCTTATATCTTAATGGTAGAAGACACATGATACCTGCAGAGCCTGGGTTCAGAACAGATGGTGGGACACAGAAATGAGCAGGAAGCTACGGGGTTAAGCCATGTTGACCTCAGCCTTCAGCCTTGGGTCATTTTGGCTACGGGGTTAATGCATGCTGGCCTCAAGGCTCGATTCCACCGGAGGCGTACGCGCCACGGGACGGCTGCGCTGCGGTCACCGCTGCTGATCACCGCTGCTGATCGTTTCCACTATAATCAATGAGACCATTTCCACCGGGTGCGCCGCGGAACGTTTCAGCAGCGTCCCAGGAGCGGCGTGCTGCCCCGCGGCGCTATCTTTCCGTCCAATTCTATTTTTGCCGCGAGCCGCTGCTAAACCGCGTCAATTTCGACAGAGCAGGTCGAGCCAGGCAGGAAGTGAAAAGTAAAAGCCATAGAGCATCCGGTCAATTTTCAAAATAAAACACAATACTCAGCTCATGTAACTTCACATCAACATTATTACGTCATGACCGGTGGGTCTCAGAGGGTCGGCAACATGGACGACGAGAGACTCATTGTCGAAGTTCAGCAACATGAAGTAATTTATGTACCAAATCATCCTTTTTATAAGGAAAATGTCAGAAAGGACAAAGCGTGGCATTTAATTGCAATAGTTTTGGGAGTGGAAGGTGAGTACATTAGGTTTAGGATTATCACGTGATCTCGTGATGTCGCGTGAATACGGCTGGCTCGCAAGGGAGCGCTACGCTGCCGTTACGCGCCCGGTAGGAATGGACGCAGGGCAGAGGACGCGGCCGTTCCGCGGCGCAGCCGTTCCGCGGCGCGTACGTGTCCGGTGGGATCCCGGTGTCAGACTGGTGTCCAAAATCACTTTGTTGAAAATTTGCTAAGACTTAGATTGATGTGGGCGGAAACCTCCATTGGGACAAAGGAATTCTTGTATGTATGTGTGTATAAAGAGAAGCTGGAATCGATGTTCGAGCAGTGACTCTATAGATCTACTCAGGCTATCGTTGTTGTTTTTCTTCACGATAAAGTCTTTTTTCAATTCTTGCTCCAGACCCCTCGATTTCTTTTACACTCTCTCTCTTAAATTAGTCTAAGTGTTTTATATCTCGGTTAATCTTCGACAGCGCCGGTTGACGTTCTGCTCCCAATAAACAGCTTTTCTTCAGCTATTTAAAGGACAATGAGGCCGACACTTAAAAGGCTGCGCCTATACACTGGAAAAAAATTAAACATTGGCTCAAATTAAAAAAATTGAGGTAATCGATCACACCTAATATTGTAGTTTCATACAATATAAATAATTCATTTGATTTGACCTGAAATATTTAACTTCATGTAAACCCATTTCTGAAGGTTGAACCAAAGCAATTATTTCAGATTTTACTAAATTAAAATAAATACATTGGTTTTATTACTGAATATAAATAATATACTTGGTTCAACCTGAATATTTTAAATTAATTTAAACAACTTTTAAATATGGGAGCAAGCTATTTTTTTTAAGTTGTCTCAAATAAAAATTTTAAGTCATCATAATTTATTATTTATAGACCTGAATTAAAAAAAATAATTTTAATACCTTTTGATTTACACCCAGAAGCCATTCCTTTTCAACACAAAATTTTATTGTTGAATTAAGATTTTTTTTCAACATCTCAACCATAACGGTTACAAACAGCATTTGGGCTTTTTTATTTTTTTTCACTGAACTTTTTTTTCTCACTGAACAGTGACCATTCCATCAAGGAATAATTCCTTGAAATAAAAAGTGTAATAAACAAATCAGTGCTCTCCAGGTTTTCATCACAATGCCCACTAGTGCCTGTGAAAACTTAGGCAGATTATTTTGTCAATACTGCAGCAGAAATGCAGTTATGCTAGTGTAAGTTTCAAACAACAACCTCAGATAAAAGGGTACATTTTCAGCACAATGCCCTCTAATGCCTGTGAAAACTTAGGCAGATTCTTTTTACAATAATGCAGCAGAAATGCAGTTATGCTAGTGTAAGTTTCAAACAACAACCTCAGATAAAAAAGGTACAAAGTCTTGGTTGGAGTGGAACTCAACTGTGCCTACTCTTGGCTGTAAAGCTGGGTATTCAGCCTATGAATTTTTGGGGACATCTTTTTCCCACCAAGCTCCATCAGGACTTTTTGCGCAAACTCAAGGGTGTACTGCAGATTTTTTGGATATTTTATGTTGAGAGCGTAGGTGAGTCCGAAGAACATAGCAACAGCCGTTGCTATTGTGGGCACCTCTCTGAGGACCTCTGTTCCATCAATGACGATTTTAATGTCCTCGTTTCCACTGACGATTGCCATGGCTGCTTCATTTTCCTGCACACACAAAAATCAACAAATGAGGACAATTAGAAAGAGCATTTCCTGAAGACAATGCATGTCAATGCTGAACAACATACAGTGCTATGTTGCATCTTAAAACAAAAGTTGGTATATAGGTATTGTCTGTGTTAGTGTGAGAGATTCCCTTACCTGGCATTCTTTAATGAGGTGATGAACAGGTTCACCCAGGTAGATCATCAAAGATTTGAAGATGCACTCTCTTCTTGTGATGTCCACAGTCTGAGGAAGAATAGGTATTATTAAAAGCACATACACCCCAACTATTCAACTAGGGATCCCACTGAGAACCAACTCATACATAGATACCTCATCTAAAACCTGCAAAGTTGCCTTGGTCTGCTCTTTCACACGTCCTCCCTTGCTCCTGATGACCTCCAGCAGTTTCGACGTGTGCTTGTCCAATTGCGCTAAGAACTTTGTCTCCAAGGGAACTGTTGTCACCCGCATGAACTCAGCATTAATCTGGAGAAACAAAAATAGGTCTCAAAAATAGGTCTAAGGTGCTTTATATCTAAAAAACATACCTCTTCCATCTGAAAAAGTGCTGGCCATCTTTCCAACATGTCTTCAATGCTCCGGCTGCTTATGCACTATTTCTTGTCTACGGTATCCAAACGTCTTTGCCATCTTTTCTTTTATTGTTTGACGGTTGTTTTTTTTCTGTAGTTCAGTCAAAAGAGAAACCCTCTCTTGTTCCAGGCTTCCTGTAGTCTCACCACTTGGCAAAGATGGAAAATGATTGGCCTCAGCTCATCTAGGTCTCTTGACATTCTTTGCTGGGTAGGAGTCCCCTTGAGACTTGGATTTCAAAGAATTCACTGTGACCTCAGCAGATGTACCATGTGCCTTAAGTTGGGTCCTGTAGTTGGCCATTTTCATCTTCATCCTGCGCTTCCAACCATAACTCTCATTGTAAGACCCTGGTTCTTTCAGGCAGGGGTGCTTCTTTGTCAGTGCTTCAGCAACATCACTGAAGTCAGAATCTTCAGGGTATGGTGTGTATGCATAGATACTTTCAGCTACTTTCTCCAGTACGTCTGACAGCATTTTTGAGCTAGGTGTCAGTCTAGTTTGGCTTCTCATGTACTCTGCATTCCCCCTCTGCAGTTGACATTCTGTGTCATAGGAGAAGCGTGGGATTGGGAACTGTCATGGCCACTGTTGGGTCCTTAGTGAGTCTGAGGAAGGGCTGCTAAGCAGTATTGTGTTGTCTGTATGTGCAGACACTGAGGAGTCATCACTGTCCAGTCCAACCAAAGGGATGCTACTCCCTGGGGGATCAAGTGCGTACAAGACAACAGTTGAATCAGGGTCTAACTGGATTACTTTGAGAACTGCAAGATCCTTAATTACAGTTGTATTAACAGGTCAGATTCACAAACATGTTCCCAAAATCGGTGTCCTTGTACTGCAGCCTTATGAATCCCCCTAATCCACATGCATTCTTGACCTCATCGATTAACTCTTCCATTGAATTTGGAATCCCGTTGTGTAGCTCCATTCTCACGCTGCTGTCGTCACTCAGGATAACCAGCAATCGAACGGGTGTGTCTTCTGTCATGGTGCCCTGTGAGAGAGAGAAAAAGAGAGAGAAATATGAGTTGCTTTTTAATATTTGTAATAGTTAATATTTTCAACGTTAAATTTACAGAGATTATATATAATGCACTAGAATATTTTTCCTGCTCCCTCTCAGTAAACGCGTGCAGTAGATTTGGCTCCCGCAATATTATAAAGGAATCTGTTGAACAAAGACCTCCTCAAGTAGGCTGTTCGTCGCCACTGAAAAGTATCTGAATTAAACTGTTTTGTTTGCCCCAAGAAGTTTCTTCATCCTCTGAGAAAGTGAAGAGCAACTATAAATCATGGAAATATACTCTAGTGGAGTTAGAGAGTAAAATCCTAAAAGCAAATTTTTTATGACTTTTTTGTTGTTTTCCACTTTAAGACTGACCTTACACATGTATGTATCTTTTGAGTGTCATCAGCCGCATTCCTCCAATTGTGTAGTCAGCCAATGGGTATGGATCTGAGAGTTCGTTCTGGTCAACCAGTTCCAACTTCCTCGTAGGACACGGTTTCAGTTTGTATGCCCTGTAATGTTCCCAGTACCACGCACTCAGCTTTCTGACGATGAAAAGCAGGTTATCCTTGACAACAATCATCTGGGTTATTTCCACAAATTCAGGCAGCCCTGCCAATGATCCATGAGCTAGGATCATTCCATTTCTGTAGTTCAGGCCATTGTACGTCACACTTTTAGCCAGGCATACACCATCCAACTCTGGGTGCCTCTGCTTCAGAGCAAATGCTATGTCCTCTTTTAAAACATCAATGGGAAGACTTGAAACATTAGCTACTTCCAGGGGAGATTTAGGAAAACTCAACATGTGAAGGTGATGTGCCATGAGAAACTGGTGTCTTTGTGCTAAGGACAGAAGCACATTTTTGAAGCAGGTTGTATGCCGCACAACTCTTTTGAAGAAGCTGTGCTTCGATTCGAAGCGCATGGTCCATAATGAAACCAACGGTCCAAACTCAGATTAAGTGAGGGTAATGTTGTAAAAAATGGTGTTTAGGTCGAAAGTTTGATTCAGGGAAAACCTCTTTGAATCTAACTCTGTGCTCAGAGATCTTCAAGGTCAAATATGCAATTGATTCCTGAGTCTGAACTGGAGATACAACAATTTCTACAATGTCCTTCAAATCCCCAAGGAGTTTCCAGGCTGGTTCATCAGTGGGCACTTTCTGTCCAAGTAGTAGTGGAAAAAATCTTATCAGGCACCAGTTTTCATGTGCGTTTCCACCAATGGTTTTCCTGGATGCATACGTCAGTGGAACAGAGTGGGGCCGATTTGTTTCATCAGTCCATTTATAGGGACAATCTTCTATTGCCTTGTTTAAAGTGACCAAAGTGAAAAACTTTTTGGAAATGAATACAGTCAGACAGAGAGAGATTTCAACCGGTACTATTCCTTCGAATAAATCATGGACAATGTCGGGAGGGAAACCACCAGTAACATTGAAAGTGGTAAGCTTTTCTGACAGAACACATTTACTCTTAACACCAAAACAGTTGTTCAAGGAATTTTCTTCAAGGGTTTTCAGATGATTTGTGTGTATCTCCTCAGTTCTCAGACAGAAAGCTCCAGCTCCAACTTCCTTGTCCTGAATTTCTGACCTATCTGCCGTACAAAACCTGCAAACATAGCTGCCAGAAAAACTCTACAAAACCTGCAATGCTGTGCGCGCCAAGGTTATCGGCAATAACACACTGCAATGTACCCTTAAAAGTTTTCCCCAGCTTTTCCACAAAAACCCCATGTTGTTCCAATGTTATGAGATCAGCAATCAAAGGCTCCAACACTCTAGATTCTATGAGTATACTCATAGAATCTAGAGTTACAATACGTAACTATCGTTCTATGTCGTATAGGCTTCGCCTTCTAAGGCTATCGCTATCGGGTTAAAGGGCGAAGCACGATATAGTCTATGCCTCATTGATCCCGATCAGTACCAGAAGCACAGCTACATATGCGCTAGTATCATGCGTCAGACGTAGCATAACATACGTCATGCGTCTAACGGCACGTCATCAACGAGCAGCTCCAATGTGTCTGATAAGACACAAGAGCTCTCAGCATGCATGAATATTTGACTCCTCCTCACATTGTCTAATATGCAAGGGGAATAGTCACACAATCACATTCACTCTGACAAACCACCTAGAACTGAGTGTGTCATAGAGAGGCGCGACATGTCTCTTAGGTAAAACCTAATAAAAGAGCATGGGGAAGCCCAGGAAGCTGCTGTGCAGATATCCTCCATAGGCATCCCTCTTTGCCCTCGGCAGAGGACGATATTCCTCTGGTTGAGTGAGCTCTGATAGTCTCAGGCGGCTCTGCCCCCGCTGACACATAAGCCTGTGTGATAGCATCACACAGCCAATGCGACAGCCGTTGTTTCGTCAGGGGAAGGCCCTGGGAATGTTCTCTGTAATGCACAAATAACTTGAGACTTGCGCAGAGCCTCCGTGCGCTTCACATAACAGGCAAGCGCGTGTACGGGGCACAAGAGATGGGCTGTTGCCTCCTCCTCAGATTGATGAGGAGGGAGAGAGAAACCATTGAGTGCAATTACTCTAGATCTGAACGAGCTAATAATACTCTTAGGTGTAAAAGCCGGGTTCGGGCGTAATATGGCCGAACTGCCGTCCCCTTGTATTCTAAGACAAGAAGGGGCTACAGAGAGTGCAGACAGGTCGCCTCACTCTCTTAACCGTGCTAAAGGCCAGCCCTCTTTCCATCAGTGTCTGGAGGAAAGAGAGCACACGCGGCAATGGGCAGGAGATGGGATCACAACCCTGCTCCGTGCACCATTTCTGGAACGCCGCCCATTTAGCCGAGTAACACGCTCTGGTGGAGTCAGCTCTGGCACCCTGGATGGTCCGTACGACCTCCTGGGAGAGGCTGAGACCCTTGCGTTCAGCGGCCAGGCCCACAAGCGCTGGCCGATCTCTGGGTAATCTATGATTGGAACGTCCCGCCGCCAAGGGAGTTCCTTCGGCGGCCCCGAGAGCAGACGCTGGAGGCAGGGAAACCACGGTGCACTCGTGCGTTGCGGTGCTATGAGAATCATGCACAGCCGCTCCTCTTGGACTCGGTCCAGGACTTGGGGAATCAGGGGGACGGGCGTGAAAGCGTACAGGAATGTGTTCGGCCACGGTCTGTGAGTGAACGCATCCACCCCGAGTGGGGGATTGTCCTTCGCGCTGAGAGAGAACCACAGCTCGCACTGTGTGTTCTCCCGCGTGGCGAATAGGTCGACCTCCGCCTTCCCAAACTCGCTCCATATCTGATTGATCAGATTGTGGTGCAGAGTCCAGTCTCCTGGTTGGGGACCCCCCCTCGACATTATGTCGGCCCCTCTGTTCAGGACACCGGGGATGTATGCTGCTCTGATGGAGAGCAAGTGCGGGTGCGCCCAGCATAGCAGCTGTCTCGCTATGCTGAGCAGCTGTGCCGAGCGCACGCCCCCTTGGCGATTTATGTATGCTGCTGTCGCCTTGTTGTCCGTGCGATTCATTACGTGTTGATTCGTCAACAATGGGGCAAAGTGTTGGACCACTTTCAACACAGTGAGGAGCTCCAATGCGTTTATATGCATGGTCACGGGGGGGGGCCAAACGCCGCCCACCACGTGAAACTCGCATGTTCCTCCCCAGCCCGATTTGACCAAGTGGGTCAAATCGGGGCCCACTGATAGGCGAATGGTCACTTTGCGCCGCCGTTGGCGCACCGGGTCGATGCGCAGGTGAGAAAACCATCTCTGCAGCCGCCTCATGTGAAGCAGCCCCAGTGGCACCACCGTGTGAGCGGCTGACATCATGCCCAGCAGCCTCATGACAGAGAGGGCTGTCACGACGCTGCCCGGGGAACAGCGGCGGAGGAGAGACAACAGCGTCTCCATCCTCTGCTGTGAGAGCCGTGCTCTCATTACAGCTGAATCCAGCTCTACCCCCAAATACATCACACTCTGTGAGGGGAGGGGGGAGCTTTTCTTCCAATTCAAGGCAAAGCCTAAATTCGACAGGTGAATCACCAGCTTTTTTGTTTGAATAGCTGCTTCCTCCTTGGAGCGAGCCATCAAAAGCAGATCGTCCAAGTAGAACAGTACTCTCATTCCTGTTGCGTGAAGCGGCCGGAGAGCCGTCTCCACTCACTTGGAAAACATTCGTGGGGCTAGAGAATAGCCGAACGGGAGACGGTTGTACTGGTAGTGTGACCCTCTGAAACGCAGGAATTTCCTGTGTTTGGGGATCACTGTGACGTGGAAGTGGGCGTCCTTCAAATCTATTGAGGTGAACCTCGCCCGGCTTTAAACACTGTAACACTCGTCTGATTGTTAACATATGAAACGGCCTCTCCGCGATGCATTTGTTGAATAGGGCTAGATCGAGAATCGGTCTCAGCCCTCCTGTTTTCTTGGGTACCAGGAAATAACGGGAATAGAATCCCTGCATTTCCTATCCCTTCGGGACCGTGGAAATCACTTTTTTCGCTAGAAGCTGCTGGAGCTCCGCCAAAAGTGACAGCTGTTGATCCTTGGATGACAGCGTTATTTCCACAATCCTGTTGAATCGCGGCGGAACGGAGGTGAACTGCAGGGTGTGACCCTTGCTGATCAGCCCGTCCATCCATCTGGCCAGGGTGCATGCGTTCAGCCATTCTGAGTAATGCTCTGAAAGCGGCTGAGGATCCTCTTGTTTTGATGCAGCTGTCATGGAAACGAGCCACGCTTGAGCCCCTGCCGCCGCTGCAAGGGGAGGATTCCTCCCCGCAGCCCATGGGGGGCTCTGCCCGAAAGGGCTGGGTGTGTGTGTCATTAGCAGAGGCATGCCCTGCCTGCTCAGCTTGTGACAAGAGTGTAGCTTCCTCTCTCCTGACCGTTGGGATGCGAGGAGGAATAACACGGTGACTGGGCAGCAGACTGCTGACACTGTGAACGAGCTGTGTGTCATTCGTAGACAGAGAGCTCGTTTTAGCGGCCTTCTCGCCACGTGTCATGCCAGGCATGACGTGGTAAGGGGAAAGTAGTGTAGGGCTGGCTCGATCAATGATACGAAGTTTATTGACGGCCTGCCTATATGTGGGGGGATGCGTATGAAACAGTTATGGCCGGGCCGGTAGGCTCCGGCGTTAACTGTGTGGGGCGAAAACAGCCGTCTTTTGTAAAGAGGTGTTTCTCGCTGTCACACGTTTCTCCCTCGCCCCGTAATAGCCGGCGCTCGTGAGGCGGGACATCGCTCCATGAGCCCGCTGCCCGAGGCCTTTGCTGGCCACTCGCCGCAGCCTGCGATGGAGACGGGCGGGGCTGGTAAGCCGGGCGAGGCTGCCTTTGTAAAGGTAATGAAGGTCTGGCTCGATCAATAATACGAGGTTTACTGACGGCCTGCCTATATGTGGTGGGAGATGCGTGTGAAACAGTTATGGCCGGGCCGGCAGGCTCCGGCGTTAACTGTGTGGGGAGAAAACAGCCGTCTTTAGCAAAGAGGTGTTACCCGCTGTCACACTCCCTTGCCCCGTAATAGTCGGCGCTTGTGGGGCGGGACATCGCCTCATAAGCCCGCTGCCCAAGGCTCTTGCTGGCCGCTCGCCGCCGCCTGCGATGGAGGTGGGTGGGGCTGGTAAGCAGGGCGAGGTCGCCTTTTTAAAAGCAATGAAGGGCTGGCTCGACCAATGACACGAGGTGTATTGACGGCCCGCCGATACGTAGCAGAAGATGCGTGCGAAACAGTTATGGCCGAGCCGGAAGGGTCCGGCGTTGACTGGGGCACGGGGAGAAAACAGCCGTCTTTAGTAAAGAGGTGTTTCCCGCTGTCACACGCTTCTCCCTCAGCCCGTAATAGCCGGTGCTTGTGGGGCGGGACATCGCCCCATGAGCCCGCTGCCCGAGGCCTTTGCTGGCCGCTCGCCGCAGCCTGCGATGGAGGTGGGCGGGGCTGGTAAGCCTGGGGGCCAGGAGGAGGAGCTGCCGGCGGCGCCGCGACAGTGACTGCCAGGGGCCTATGGCAGCGACGGGGGCTTGGAGCGGAGCGCTGCCGCCCGGGTGGAGGCGGAGGGCGGGAGACGTGTCTCCGGAAATTCTCGGCCTCCTCGGAAGCGGCCTGCATGTCATCCACCATGGATGACAGACGGGGCCCAAACAGCACGTCCGGGCTGATGGAGCACTCCAGAAACTGCGCCTCATCGGCTCAGGGATGCCCGGGGTCTGCTGCAGCCACAGGTTCCTCTGTATGAGGTGCTGCCATGCCGCCGTCCGGGCCGCTGCCACCGCGCCGGTGGAGCAGAGGCAGAGGATGACACCAGCGGTTTTCGCCACGTCGACTGCCTGTTCGGCCAGACGATGAGGGTCAACCGCCATGGTGGAGATGTTATGCGCCAGCAGGGCGATGTTATTCATAACAGCCTCTTGCTGCATCATACACTGATGCGCTCAGTCTGTAAGCTTGGCCGTCAGCTGGTCTTTGGGAGTGGGGCAGCGGTCGCTGAGCCCCGGCTTCACTCCAAAGACAGCACACAGAGCGGGATCCTGCGGCGGTACCGCCCTGTAACCCCGGTCTGTCAGACCCTCCGTCTTTGTGACCTGGATAAATGTTTTCACTGGGGCAACGAGCCTCCCGGGCTCCGCCGCAGCCCCACTGAAGTACGGGCTGATGGCGGGAAACATCGGCCAGATCGGGTCGAGACGGGCGGGGCGTGTCGCGGCCTCGAGCCCCCAGATGCCAAGGAGCTGGTCCGGGCGATGGGGGTCCTGAGGCATGGGCACCGCAAGGCCAAGGTTTGCGGCTGCCCTGGCGATAATGCCCGGTAGCTCCAACCACTGGAAGTGAGGTTGCAGCAGAGACGGGCAATGACGGGCAATGCTGCTGCCCTGGGCCTCTCCGTTCGGAGAGGGGAAGCCGGGGGAGACGCCCCCTCCTCGTTGCGGTCGGAGTCGTCTGACTCCGAGCTCACAAGGAGAAAGAGGGCATATTCGAGCGGGAAAGTAAAGTCGTCGGCCCATTCAGCAATGGCGGCGGTAGTGTCGGCTCCGCGCTGTCTGGGCAGCGCAGCATAATGCCGACACAGGCAGGGCGGCGAGAGCGCCGAGACGGCATGTTCATGCCTAAGGCAGCCCTCGCACACCTCATGGCCGCCATACGGCAAGATGTAACCCTACATGTCTTGCAGATGCCGTTTGCCGTTGAGTCCATAATGTCTATTTATTTACCGCAGTATGCTACAGGATCGTCCTTAAGAAAATGGGAGCAGAACGTCCGCCGGCGCCCGACTATATCTGCGAAATGCGGACGTCGTTGAGGCACGCGGACGTAATTGAGGCCCACGCTGTTGGTGGGCGGGGATTACAAAATGTTCAGTGCTACGGCTCTCGCCTAGGGATAACCCAATAGCGATAGCCTTAAAAGGCGAAGCCTATATGACATAGAACTTCCTTTATACTGTGTCTACGGCTTAACCCTTTTTTGTCTTAGTAATACTCAGGACTACTATCAGTACAGGGGGGGGGCGCTGGGGCGCCATCCTCTTGGGTGTTATCAGCCTGTGGCCATGACCTGGCGATGCTATCATTGACACAGATGCAAGTTTGATGCCAACATATTCCAGTTTCTTAAATTCAGCTGGAAAATCACAAAGGGAGGAGTCATTGGGGCTGGAGTTGTTGTTGTGGCTATGGGAGAGATGAGGCTGGACGTCATCGTCAATGGGGGAATGCAGAGGAGGGGGGTGGCCGTTCCACGCCAAGCCAGCATCAGCGATGGGGGAAGGCACAGTGTTGATGGCGTCTGGCGGGCTGTTGTCTCTCTTCAAGGTCTGTGGGCTGTCTGCTATCTGTGTGTCAGATAGTGGCAGAGTAGATGTGTGGGGGAGGCTGTAGTCTCGCTTCTTCTCAACCTGTGCTCTGACTGTGGCCTGACCATGGAGATTTGTGGGAAAGCGAGAAGAGAAGATTGTCCCTTAACAGTTTTGAGCCTAACCTGTTTGTGTGTAGGCAATCCGCTCTGAAAAGATATTTGCGCCCCCAGAATAAGTTGAAATTGTCAATAAAGCCCCTTCCTCTTTCACCGGACACATTTCGGGGGTCAGGGGTGCACAGGTGGCCGACGCATGTGCAGCTCGCCTCCATTGCGACTGTTTTTTGTTCCGTCTCTGTCCGCACCGTCCGTCCGGACGCATCTCGGGGCTCAGGGGTGCACGGGTGGCCGACACATGCGCAGCTCGCCTCCATGACGACTGGTTCTTGTTCCGTCTCTGTCCGCACTGTCCGTCCGGATGCATCTCGGGGCTCAAGGGTGCATGGGTGGCAGGCGCGTTCGTGGACTCTTGAAGTGGCAGGAACCGGTTCTTCAGCGGCAGTGTAAGGGTGCACTCACACTAGGCCATCTGGCCGTGGCCGTTGGCCGTTTTCACACCTATCCGGCTGATACATGCAACTTTAGCTTTGGGTTGGTTAGCATTTGGCGTTGAGTGAACTTGTTGATTCACTTTGGTATTTTGTTTTGGCTTAGCGCCGACTCTGTGCCAGTGAGATGCAGCTGGAACTGTCTCTCTCTTGTCCAGCTTCGGGAAGGATACAGTGTAGCTTTGATCATCTTGTTGTGTATTTGTCTGAGTTAGCTCAGCAAACTCATCCATCGGCACTGTATCCTGGAGGAGTCCTTCGCATTTTTCTAATGCTGCTTGTCTCGTTTCAAATAAAGCCACTGTATGTTTCAGTTTGGTGCAGTCCGTGCATTTCCCAGTCTCCGTGCCTGAGATATCCGAGTAAAGAGGCATGTTGGCGATAGGAAAGTCCAAGGCTTTTTCTGCGGTCTGATCCGGGAGTCATGAAAAGTGCCAAAATGTGTTGTTGAATCGAGCGATGGAAGAAGACGGAAACAAACTATATATTGTTAGGTATTATGATCATGAAATAAAATAAAATAAAGTAGATCTGAACGATGAATTAAGTATTTTTTGCCAATGCCTAGCGGAGCTTCGGGAAACATGACCTCTCTCTCTGCTGCCTCTTATCAGGAGTTAACATCCTTTTAACTCCTCCTTTGGACAATAACAGATGACTATCGTTAGAAAGGATGGAGAGAGTGAGAGAGAAAGACTCAGGGAGAGATGGAGAGAGAGTGAGAGAAAGAAAGAAAGAGGGATGGAGAGAGATGAGTAATGCAGAGAGAGATGAAGTGGGAGGGGGCTATGTAGAGAATAGGGAACAGAGAGAGAGGGGAGAGAGATTTAAATGAATACATACATGAGACAGTGTAGATTGAGGGATGGCGATAGAGGGGCATATACAGAGAAGAATGTCCAGAGAGAGAGGAAGAGAGAGAAACTTTAATGAATATAGATAAATAGAGTGTAAGCGAAAAGTGTGTATGCTGCATCAGAGTATAAATTATGTAGTAAACACAGTGCAATAAACACAGCACACTAAATGGAAAACCCAGCAGGGAATCTTCCATTTAGCCTGCTCAAAGAACACAGGTTGCCACCCTTTTGATGAAACCACTCTGAATATCTGGCCAACGCATCGGGAGGAACGGTCGGTTGAGGACGACCTGCCCTGCGACCCAGTTGGAGAACCACCAGAATTATCATCATCCTGATCTCCACCAAACTGTTCCCAACACCAACCGAAAAACCTCATGCTTGTATCTAAACGTCTGGCTAGGATAATTAAGCAGGCAAACAAGATAACCAGCATCCAACAAATACAGCTTTCCGACTTGCACACTGGAAATGAAGACCAATTTCATTCTCCTGGATCCCCCCCGCCCCCTCCACGGCTGTGTTGAGCTGCTTCCATCAGGCAAAAGATACAGAGTGCCTCTAGCCAAAAAATCTCTCTATACATAAGCCTTCATACCCAAGGCAATAAACACACACACACAACAAACTTCTTACACAAGCACCACATACACACAATTAGAGAATGGACTACCTTCAATCAAAGACAATTTTCTAATGTGGCAACATGTTGGACAAATAAAGCTTTGAACTTGAACTTGAACGTTGTTCAGAGGGTTTGGGTTTCAGAGGGTCAGTGAACCATGCGTTCCCTCAACTATCACACGTCTTTTATCCTTGGCTTCATTATAATATGGGTAAATGACCGCAGGAGAAAGTGATCTGGGCATGTCAATTACCTTCCACCCTTTTGTAGCAAAGCAGTTATCCTCTCTTGAGCCTCCTGACATGTTCTCTCGCAAGTCCACGTCCATCTTTAAGGTTCAGAACCCAATCTTAGGCCAAACCCAGCAATATCTTCTCGCTGTCTATCGGCCCGACACAATCTCTATTTTCTCTCAACCATCTCTCTCAGGTCCAATCCCAACTCTATCCGGCCTAACCCTATCTCTATCAGGTCCAACCCCACCTCTATCCGGTCTAACCCTATCTCTATCAGGTCCAACCCCACCTCTATCAGGTCCAACTCAATCTTTATCTGATCCAACTCTATCTCTATCAGGTCTGTCTTTAGACAATGTCTTTAGATGTAAGCCCACCTACAACCTGGCAATCATTTTTTAATTTAGATACTAATGCACATCCTATATTCAACTGAAAATGGGTTTCCTGGTAAGTTACCCTTTCATTCAAGTCCCAAGACTCACACCCAGACTATTAGCAGGAAACCTTCCATTCATTTATGAAGTATTTCACATGTTTACCTAACCGCAAGATAGACCGTTACCTAATTGGTAAGGCTAATGATTTTCTCTCGCATGAGGACTTAAAGTTAGTAATTAATAAACAAAGCACTGAATTTATGAGACCTATCAAAAGATAATGTGGCATACAATTTCTTAAATCAAATGATTTAAGAAATATGCAGGTTGCTGGTAATTCAAAAATAGTTTATATTGGAATGAAATATTCCACTTGAAGGAAAGATTCAGTCCATCTGATTTGTATAGATCTTAAAGGTCCCATGGCATGCTACTTTATGGATGCTTTAATAAAGATATTAGTGGGCCCCTAACACAGTCTTTGAAGACATTCCCGAAATGCAATTGAGTCGGGTCAAGGAGTAGGATGGGGGTGTGGCCCTGAGCAGCCTTTGGCCATGCGCTCTGTTTACAGTGGATTTATCGTAATGGTGAGGCGCACACAGCCTTTGGCCATGTTCTGTAAATATTCTAGAACACTCTGGGTGCTCCGGCGGGAGTCCTGGAGCTCTATATCTAAATAATATCATATTATGCATAGATATCTATATCATATAATATATATTATCACGGCGAAAAGCTGTGTGCGCCTTCAGACGATGAATCTCAAACAACTGTGTTGGATTCTCCGACGTCTCTGGTTCTTCCACTTCAACATCAATCTGAAGTAGACTGAACCGCGATATGAGGAGAAAGGGATTGTTGCCCGCAATTGTCTCCCGCCAGAGCCACGCTGCCCGCTGCCGACCCACCACCGCCTCGGCAGCGGGCAGCGCTGAAGCACCACCGCCCTGTAGCGGTGGTGCAGCGGGCAGAGGGGCTCCGGTGGGAGACAATTGCGGGCAACAATCCCTTTCTCCTCCATGTCGCGGTTCATATACTTCAGGGAGTCAAAGCCAAAGTTCCTTTTCCCCCAATTCCTTCACAACCATGGCTGAGATTACCCCCACTACGAGTCTTGTTGTGGAAATACCAGAGACATCACCCTTGCGTTACAGTGTGTGTAATCACACACACACACACACACACACACACACACACACACACACACACACACACACACACACACACACACACACACACACACACACGTGGCGCTCGCACGGTCGTAGCTCATTTTCTCATTGGCAGGCCAAATTCTCTGTGACGACATAAAGGGCCAAAAAATGGAAGCTTGGCCCGTCTGAGCTTCCATTTTTTCAAAGGCGAGCAGGATGCCTAGTGCTCGTTTTACACTGAACGCAAGCCACTGGGGGACCATAGGCAGGCTAGGGGAGCTCATATTAATGTTAAAAAAACTCATAGTGAGATTTTCATGCCATGGGACCTTTAATCCCATCATACAACCTCTGCCAATCCTTAACCCTCTAACAGGCAAGGAAAAACAAATCTCCTCCATTCATGAATAAAGATCACATTGTACATTGCCCTTATTCTTATGTAGAATATATAAAGAAAACCTTATTTGTGCGCCAGGGAAAGGAAAAACAGCAGAAAGAAAAAGATAATTGCCAATCCCCGTAGCCCCGCTGCGTCTCAAACATAATGCAGCTGCAATTCCGAGTGCAGTGACTTTTGGAGGAGCTGGGCCATTTGTTTAAAAATTCATACTCCTATTTCCCTTGACGGCTAGTTTCCTCTGAAATACTCTTTCCATGACCAAAACATCCGGGAGCGCCCTGCCCCCGTCCACAGGACCTCCATCGATTAAGCCTCCTTTGAGTACTCCCACTGTAGCAAATCAAATCCCAGGCGATCAATACGCATCCCGATCCTTCCGCTCTCAGAGACAGCAGAGTTGTTTCAGCCTGAACCCAGGATGAGATAAATGACCAGGACTACAATCAGATCATAAGATGGTACCTTTTTTACCCATTGTGATACACAGTTCTCCTGCTAGGTTTAATGTTTAAAAGCGCATTGGGGACTGGAAAAGCACTATATAAATTCAATGATTATTTTTATTATATTATTATTAGTCACACAGTAACCTGATGCAGATACTGGTGTAGAGAATATGTGTGGGCATGCGTTTGTACGTGAATGCGTGTGTGTGTGTGTGTGTGTGTGTGTGTGTGTGTGTGTGTGTGTGTCTGTGTGTGCACGCGCATGCTTCTGTGTGTATGTGTGTGTGTATGTTTCTGTGTTGGGTGATTAAGAGCTGAAAGGCTCTGCTGAGAGCGTTGAGAGCTCATCCTCACAGCCAATTGGGTCTTAGTTGATTGATATAGGCTATTAACATGATTTTCATTATCGTTAGTCTTTTAAATAGATAAACATCATACTCTGACCAGAGGGGTATTCCATCAACCAAGCTAAAGGCAAAGCCGGGCTGTTTTTGCTTAGCCTCGCTACTTTCAGCTAGAGTTGCGTTCCATCAATGTGACATAAGGGAATCTCCACTAAGTAGCCTAACCCTGGCAATTTATCCCACCAAACTAACCTGGTCGGTACCAGGCTAACTGTCAGGCTTACTTAGGCCCCGTCCACACGAAGCCGATTTCATGGCGAAACCGCAAAGGTCTTGTACGGTTCGGCCTTCCGTCCACACGAAGCCGGCGAATCCGCTGACCGAAACCGCAAACTTCTGAAACCACCCTCGGAGGTGGTTTCAAATCTATCCGGTTTCGTTTTGGTTTCGTGTGGACGCCTGAAACCGACTGAAACCGCAAACCATGACATCATCGCCCCACCCCTCGACCTCCTAGCCAATGGCTCTTAAGCCCGCGGAGTCTCAGAAATCACAACAAAAAAGATGATGGCGGACTACAAGCTTGTAATCGTTCTGCAGCATATCATGTCCCTTGTTGGGTTGCTAAGCCATTATTTATTGAGAATCTAGTTCGCCATCGTAGAAGAGCTGTTTGTTTGTGTTGTTAGTGGTTCGGGGGGCAGCCTTTATGCGCATGCTCGCCTCTTCTTCTTCTGGATTTGTGTACCAGAAGCAGCGCCCCTTATGGGCCTGGAATGTTTACTACAGCGTTTCTACAGATCTATCCGGTTTCGCTTGGCTTCGTCTTTACGGAGATACTTCGAAACCGGATAGATCGAAACCGTAACGGTTTCGCCCGTTTCGGCTTCGTGTGGACGGGGCCTTAATCTGTGTTTCAGAGAAGTCCCAGCTGTCGGCAACAAGTGTACCATCAGAAGGTTCCGCCAAGCCTAGTCACGATTTAGTCATAAATGTACATATGAAGTACAAACAGCTATTTTTTTTACTAAGGATCTAAGAATATAGGGTCTAAGGGCAACAAAATAATTAAATGAATTGCTAGGCCTATCTATTGTTATCGTGGTTATTTTTTCAACACATTTTTATAAAAAGCCATGTATTCTGTTAAAATTGTGAACAAGCAGTTTGGTGAGTGATCTTGCATCTGCCCTGTAGTACGGGCACCCCCCGTACTACCTACGGTACAGCAAACGAGCTGTACCGTAGGTCACGCAAACGCGAAATGCCCGAAAGTTTCAACACGGGGAAAGCTGAGCGGTAGGGCAAATCTGTGCGCGTTCATGTGGGCGGCAACCGCTTCCTGGTGTAACTGCCTCCCCTCTGTCGCCCTTCCCTCATTTAAATGAATGGAGGCGGCCGCGCGGTGGTGTGAAACCGGCATAAGCCTGGCTTGAACTAACCTGAGCAAGGCGCGGCTGAACTGCGTTGATGGAACGGCTTTAGCCTCAAGTGGAAGCGACTTTGATGGAATACCACTCAGGAACCTTCAGTCTGTTATGACACTGTTTCTTTGACATTTAATATGACAAATGTTTGAACGACTGTTGCTTACTGTTTCTATGACAGAGGTTTGACTGAAGACTGTTTGCATGATGACTGTTTCTGTGTTTCCTAAAACTGTATATAATGACATACTGTTTCTATGATGTTTTTATGGAGATTGTTTGCATAACTATTTCCAACCTTTCAGATGGTGGATTAGTGATAGCTTACAAACACATAAACAAGAATGCACAAATAAGGAACCACTGAAGCCTACACACATGTCAGTGTGTGTGCATGCACGTGCACACACACACTCCCCCAAAAAAACATATTTCAATACAAATTCAAATATTAAATTGACATCCACAAACAAACAGTGATCATACATATGCAAAGGCACACAGGTAAACACTGTTATTAACACATGAAGACACGACTATTGCCTGAGTATTTAATAAAGCACAACAGTGTCTGCAAGCACACACCAGACACACACACACACACACACACACACACACACACACACACACACACTGTGGCATCCCGCCCCTGATACCTCGGCCCGGACGGGTCCGAGGGACAGTGGAGGACGGGGTCATTCACACCTTGGAACCCGGCTCATTCCCGGCTCATTACCACATATGGTGGAGAATGCAGGCAGCTTGAGCGAACCCACTACGCCGCCATGCACAACCCGGACGGAGCCACGGCGTCGGCCGCCCAGCAACAACAGCGGGAGACCACCGAGAGCATCGTCCTGCTCCGCGAGGCCGTGCTGCGGCTTACCCAGCACGCCGTCCGCACCGCGCCGTCCGCCGCCAGACCAGCCGCCTCACCAAGCTGGGACCCGAAGACGATGTGGAGGCATACCTCGAGGTCTTCGAGCGGACCGCCCAGAGGAGCAGTGGGCGCACATTGTGGCGCCGTTCCTCACCGGGCCCGCCCAGCAGGCGAGCCAGGACCTGCCGGTTGACGTCGCACGCCAGTACCCGGCTCTGAAACAGGCGATATTGGCCTATTATGGTCACAACCTCGCGGCGTGCGCGCAACGTGTCCAGGATTGGCGGTTCGACGTGCGGGGAGCCGTGCGGACGCAGATCGACCAACACAGCCGGCTGGTGAAGCGGTGGCTGGCGTCAGGAGAGGGACCCAGCCCAATCGCCCGGGGGATTATCGATAACACCCTGCGGCGGCTCCCGCCGGACGCCGGACGCGTGCTGGCCCACCATCATCCCGACACCGTGGACGACCTGGTCCGGCAGCTTGAGAACTGGCAGGTGGCCCAGCTCCTGAGCGCCAGACCCGCCCCCACCCCACGACGCGTCGAGAACCGCCAAGACCCGAGGGGACACGCGACCAGGACCCGGCTCCCGCCCTCAACCCACCAAGCGGATTACCGGAGAACCGAGAGGCGCGGCGCTGCTTCGAGTGCGGCCAGCTCGGCCACATCGCTCACTACTGCCCGGGGGGACGGGACGTATCGATGCCGTCGGCTTACGCGGACCCGGGGGCGGGCCACACGTGTATGCTGGCGACCTGCTGGGCGCAGGGGACGTCCGGTAGTCCAACCATCCCGGCGCGGGTGATGAACCGGGACACGCAGGCCCTCCTGGACACCGGCAGCGTGGTTACCCTCTTTCGCCCCGACTTGGCGGGTGGGAAGGCAGGGGAACCTATGGAGGTGGCCTGCGTACACGGGGACACCCGGACGTATCCAACGTGCCACGTGGTCGTCCGGACCCCACACGGAGTGTTCACGATCCGGGCGGGGATCGTTCCCCACCTACTGGTACCATTGTTGATCGGGAGGGAGTGCTCGATTTTTTTGCCCTCCCCGCAGAGGGGCGCGGGAGGTTCGGCAGGCCTACGGGGCCACCCGGCTCCCATCGTCCCCGGGAGAGCTGACGGCGGAGGACGAGGAGTCAGAGGGGAACGGACCATCCCCACCGGGGTCCCCGGTGCACACGGGGAGAGGACCCCCCCGGAGCGAGACGCCTGAACCTACCCCCGACACTCCGGAGACCCTAACGGCCTCCGAGCAGCCCTCACTGAGTTCTCGGACTTCTTACCAGGGAGGGGGAAGGCTCGTCCCGACCCGGCCGGTTCGCCACCGCCCAGCTCCAGGATGAGGCCCTCAAACACGCCTGGAGCCACGTCCTGGTCCACGACGGGCAGGTCCGAGACTCGGTGAGTCACACACCACACCCACACTTCAGCACCAGGGGGGGTCTGCTGTACCGAGTAGCCACAGGGGAGGGGGGAGTGAGAGAGCAGCTAGTGGTGCTCCGTCCCTACGTTAGCAAGGTGCTTTTTATGGCCCACACCCACCTCCTGGGGGCCCATCTGGGCATGGACAAAACCCGGGAGCGGATCCTTGCAAGGTTCTATTGGCCGGGCGTTAAGAGGGATGTCGAGCGCCACTGCCAGGGGTGCCCCGAGTGCCAGCGGGTAGCCCCCTGGTCCACAGCCCGAAACCCCCTCATCCCTATGCCAATCATTGACACACCCTTCGACCGTATAGCCCTGGATATCGTGGGGCCCCTTCCCAAGACCAGCCGGGGACACCGCTATATCCTGGTGCTAGAAGATAACGCCACCCGGTACCCCGAGGCTCTCCCCCTGCGCGCCGCCACCGCCAAGGCAGTCGCCCGTGAGCTAATGCTTCTCTTCAGCTGGGTAGGGATAGCGAAGGAGGTGCTCACGGATCAAAGGTCGTGCTTCATGTCACGGGTGATGAAAGAGGTCCGCGGGCTCCTACAGGTGAAGCAGCTCCGGACCTCGGTCTACCACCCCCAGACGGACGGCCTGGTCGAGCGCTTCAACAAGACGCTGAAGCAGATGCTCAAAAAGGCCATGCAAGCAGACGGGAAGAACTGGGACCAGCTCCTACCCCACGTACTGTTTGCAGTACGGGAGGTTCCCCAGGCGTCCACCGGATTTTCCCCCTTTGAGATGCTGTACGGTCGGAGACCCCGTGGGATCCTGGACATCGCGAAGGAGGCCTGGGAGAGCCAGCCGTCCCCCCACCGCACCACGTGGAGCAGGTGCGTGACCGCATGGCCCGGGTGTGGCCCATCGTTCGGGGGCACCTCCAGCGAGCGCAGCAGGCCCAGGCGAGGGTCTATAACCGGGGAGCCCAGCTGCGGACCTTACAGCCAGGGGACCTGGTCCTGGTCCTGGTCCCCGCGGCGGAGTGCCGGTTCCAGGCCAAGTGGCAGGGGCCCTACGAGGTGGTGGAACACGTGGGGGAGGTGAACTGCCGGGTCCGCCAGCCAGGGAGGCGGAAGCCGACGCAGTTCTACCATATCAACATCCTGAAGCAGTGGAGGGGGGGGGGAGCAGAAACCCACCGACCCCGCTCCCCTGGCGCTGGCGGCCCGGCGGGAGATCCCGGAGGTCCCGGTGGGGGAGGACCTCAGCCCGGCCCAGAGGCACGACCTCGATAAGGTCATCCTGCAGCATCGGGACGTGTTCTCCGACCTGCCGGGGAGGACCACCTTCACCCACCATGACATCCGGACGGCGCCAGGTGTAAGGGTAAGGGTCCCACCCTACAGGATCCCGGAGGCCCGGAGGCCATACGGACCGAGGTGCGCCAAATGCTGCAGCTCGGGGTAATCGAAGAGTCACGCAGCGCCTGGAGCAGCCCGGTGGTCCTCGTGCCCAAACCAGACGGTACCTATCGTTTTTGTAATGATTTCAGGAGACTGAACGAGGCGTCGGAGTTCGACGCCTACCCGATGCCCCGCGTTGATGAACTAATCGAGCGCCTGGGGCCGGCGCGGTACCTTTCGACCCTGGACCTGACCAAGTGGTACTGGCAGGTGCCGTTGACCCGAGCGGCCCGAGAAAAGACAGCGTTCTCCACCCCAGGGGGACTATATCAGTACACCGTCCTCCCTTTTGGAGTACACAGCGCCCCGGCCACCTTTCAACGTATGATGGACCAGCTCCTGAGGCCCCACCAGGACTACGCGGCGGCCTATATTGACGACATTATCATTTACAGCCCAAGCTGGGATGTCCACGTCCGCCAGCTAAGGGCCGTGCTGGGGGAACTACAAAAGGCGGGTAGGTAGCCACCATACAGAGCGAACAAACACAGAGCGTCCCTACCCAACGTGAAGGACATCTACCACAAGAGGGTGGAGTCGAGGGCAAAAAACATCAGGAGGGATGACACACACCCCAATGCCAGCCTCTTCACCCTGCTGCCGTCGGGTAGACGCCTACGAAGCCTTAACTCAAGGACTGAGAGACTTAAGAGAAGTTTTTATCCACAGGCAGTGAGACACTTGAATTCAAATTTTTAATTCAACACCTTATTTTTTAATTTGATTTTATTTACATTTTTTATTTTATCTAAATAAATTAACTAATTTATTTTATTTTACATTTTTATTTATTTTTGCACAGTGTGGAGCATTGACCCTTTAACATTTCACTTCAATTTATTGTATGTGACAAATAAAAACACTTGAACTTGAACTTGAACTTGAACATACGGGCCTGGTCTCAACCCGGCACCAAGAAGCAAGTGAAGGCGTTCTTGGGGCTGGCCAGCCCGATGAACGACCTGACCCGAAAGGCCCTGCCAGACCGAATCACCTGGTCGGAGGCGGCGGACCGGGCTTTCAGGACGCTTCGGGAGGCCCTGTGTTCCGAGCCAGTTTTAATAACACCTGACTTTAATCTCCCCATGACTGTGCACACAGACGCCTCGGAGGTGGGACTCAGGGGGGTCTTGTCCCAGGTCTGGGCCGGAGAGGAGCACCCCATAACATTTATCAGCCAGAAGCTCCTCCCCAACGAGCGCAATTACTCCACCGTGGAGAAGGAAGCCCTGGCCATCAAGTGGAGCCTTGAGAAGCTACGGTACTACCTCCTGGGGAGGGAGTTCACCTTGGTCACCGACCACGCCCCCCCTGAAGTGGATGGCGGGGGCCAAGGATACCAACGCCCGCGTGACGCGGTGGTTCCTGGCTCTCCAGAATTTCAGGTTCCGGGTGGACCACCGACCGGGCAGAGAGCACGCCAACGCCGACGCCCTGTCACGCCGGGATGCCTGCCTGGGAGGGTTCTCCGGAGACCAGGGGCTTGAGCAAGCGGGGGAGGAGTGTGGCATCCCGCCCCTGAAACCTCGGCCCGGACGGGTCCGAGGGACAGTGGAGGACGGGGTATACCGCCGCCACCCACCAGCCGGCGACAGGGAGCACCTGGACCTTCCCCCCAATCAGCGGGATGGGGGACACCTAGCGGCTGGGAGGAGGAAGACCCGGAACCGGCATAAAAGGGGCTACGGAGCGGGAGCAGGCACATGGCAGGATTACGCAACGAACGCGAGACCTAGAGGCTCACGGAGACCCTAGAGCGCCACTGTATCCAGAGAGACTTCTGAATAAACGCAGAATACGGCTTAACCCATTGCTGCCTCGTGTTTGATCCTTGGAACCCGGCTCATTCCCGGAGACGGTTACCACAACACACACACACACACACACACACACACACACACACACACACACACACACACACACATACACAAACACACACACACACACACACATTGGCCCTCTCATAACAAAAATAAAGAATGCTTTTTCTCAAACTTTCCTCCTTTAAGATTTACTTTTGGCTTGGGTTAAAGATATTATTTCCTGGCCCCCTCCTCCCCGGAGGCGGTTAGGATGCTGGGTGGAGGGAGACGTGGTGGAAGTCTTCTACTCTCCACTGACTGAACACAGGGAGGGCTACCGTGAAAAGGTGGCACAGCACAGGATTAAGGACCTTAATATAGAACAGCTGACAACGCAACATCATGGATACACACAATTACATCCTTTACAAAGGAAAACTGGGAATAGGCGTTTCGTTTTCTGTTCCTGTAATCCTTTTGATACAGGTAGCTTGATGTTTGATTAGGAGTTTTACATGGCCTGACCAAGGTCTCTGTTCCTCATATATACAGTAATATAAACTATAACTTTGACAATTTAGTCATTTAGCAGATATTCAAACACAATGAGAATAAATGCAGCTGCAAAGCATTAGTTCAGGGTCATTTTGCCCCAGGAAGCCGCAGGAAGACTGTGGACATCCGGCATTGAACCTAAAGTCCTTTGGATGTGTGTTCTGCCCTCAGAATAGTATTCATGCTTAAACTAAAATGCACTTAAATTATTAAATGAATGTAGTAATATTTACATGATGAGAACCTGACTTTTATTTTGAAGTGTTAAAGTAGGTCACGTGATGTTTATACTTGTTGCAACCGTAGCTCAGTAAGAAAGACAGTCAGTCATTTGGTGAATGTTCAACCCGTGTTTAACCCGGCCACCCTCTGCAACCGCCTTCTGGATCTACAAGTCAACCCATCACTCATCCTGTGGATAAAAGACTTCCTGCAGGACCGGTCCCAGCACATGGTGGTAAATGGCTTTAAATCCAAGAACATGATTTTAAACACCGGTGTCCCCCAGGGTTGTGTTTTATCACCAATCTTATTTTCCATCTACACAAACAACATAACAAACAACAACAGTGACATTCCCCTTTTTACGTATGCAGATGACATGGCTCTGGTGGCCGACATCAAGGATCACTCCTCTCTGGCTGCCTACTATCAGCAGGTCAACGCCCTGATGCAGTGGATCAAAGAGAGCTCTTTGGAGCTCAACATCTCCAAGACCAAGGAGCTGTGTTGTGGGGGGAGGTAAACATCTTCCCCCCAACCTCTCTTTGAACCTCTGAGGCTGAATGGGCAGACAGTGGAGCAGGTAGAGGCCTTTAGATACCTGGGCACAGATATGGACACCCACCTGTCCTTCTCCCAGCACACAGACTCGGTGTACAAAAAGGCACAGCAACGCCTGTTCCTGCTGAGGAAACTCAGGAGCTTTGACAAACAGGACATTTTAACAGCTGTCTATAAATCACTCATAGAATCTGTGCTCACGTTCAACAACACATCCTGGTTCACCCTAACCTCTGTCAAAAACAAATCAAAGCTTTCCCGGATCGTCAATCAAGGAAGCAAAATAACTGGCAAAACTCAAATTCAATTATCAGTACTCCACAGCCAGGCAGTTAAAAGGAAAGCCCACCTCATTACACAGGATCCCACCCACCTCCTGCACAAGTCCTTCCAACTACTGCCATCAGGCCGCCGGTATACCCCTATCTAAGAAAAACATACACAAAAACTCATTCATACCCATTGCCATAAACAGCTTCAATAAACAATGAACTATGGACAAAGGAACCCTGACGCACTGTCACTTTACACTTTACACATATCCACAGCTTTTATTTAGTTATTTTTTTACAGTTTTTAATATTCATACTTGTTTTAAGATCTATACACACTGTGTGTGCTCTCAGAGATCAATGTTGTTGTATGAATGCCTATCAGTACATTTTCATGTTTGTATGTCGAGCCACGTCAAAGATGATTTTCTGTTACGACAGACAATAAAGTTTTCTGAATCTGAATCTGAATGTTCTCTTCCCTTCTCACAATCATGAAAGCAATGGCTGTAAGTTTATAATGCAGTATGTAATGTATGAAGATGTCTAGCATTCTAAAAACGTCATGTTTAGTTAACTAGATAATGAGCTAATGTTAAGTGTGCGCCTGCGTTACATTAGCCTATGGTTGCTATGAGCAGGCTCACTTTCGGCGCGTAGTCCTAGTTATTCTTCCTAGGTTCATTCCATTCTGTTTATTAGCAACTTGTGCTGTAAGGGAAACTAAGGTTTTGTGTTGTTTCTGTTACAGTTTCACTCGTGGTATTGACACAATATAAAAGAGGAAATAAAGTGAGCAAGACGCTCCGATCCTGGCTCAAAGTGTGCTCTATCTGAGTTTGGCTTGCTGTTAAACTTAACGTAGAGAGATACCTAACACGCCGGGAGAACAGTCAAATGTGAGTAGAACCTAACCCTGACCCTATCCTGCACAAATATACATGCATATTCTTATGTAAGGTATATTCAGAAACATAGATATAAATAGACCTTGAGTACATTGTTAATTTGGACTTACTTGATGAGGTAAGAAACGCTTAATATTGATCCCAGAACATAGGCGATGAAATCATCAGATTTCCTATGTTTCATGTCTTTGCAACCCTAACAGCTGATGTGTTGTGCCTTTTTCACACTAGTTGAAATGTTGTTGCCAGCTTGTCCGAGGGTATCAGAACTCACACAGCAGACGTCATGTGAAGAGATGAGACATTGTTAAACAGTAAAGCAACGTTTGTATGCTAGTGGTTTTATTCTTATTTTTTTCCTTCTATGAGCAACTGTAACTGTATTTACTCCATGAGATTACTTTATCTAATGTAAAGTAATCTATATCTGTATATCCCAACAATCTGTCATAGTAAGACATCTTGAAGGGACCCTATTTCACCACCTGCTCTGCTGTTGATTAGCCATCACAAGAAAGAATCCCACTAGCGATCACAAGTGACATCTCTATCTATTATACCACCTTCACTTGTGATGTCACCGTGGAGAGTGTGTGGTTGATGGCTGGTTCATGCACCCTCACCTGACCCGAGCCAGGGTTGAGTGCACTCTGGCCAGGTGAAGCATAAAAGCAGCCATCATCCACACACACTCCACGGCCACTGTTTGGTAGATCAAAAAGTCGTAATGGCTAATGAATCCCCTTTAGCAGCTGTCCTGCTCATAGAGCAGATCTACAGCCGGGTTTGTAGACTTAGTCCTCATAGTGGCGTTGGCTCAGGAGAAGTGTGAGCTGTCAGCAGCTGTGTTTCGGTGGAGTAAAGCATTAGAGTGAGACAGGCTTATATATATTAAATCATGTTATGAATACTTATGCTTTAGGAAGAAGACAACGATAAATGAATAGAGCGTGTAGGAACTTAAATGCATTACATATATAATTGAATAACTATTTACTCTTTAGGAAGAAGCCAAAGCAATCTCAGAGTGAGGATAAACTTAAATGCATTAAATAGATGAAGCCAAAAGCCTGATTAGAGACAGGCTTAAAAATATGAAATATATAATTCAACATTATTTAGGGAGACAGTAACAAGCTACAAGAGTTAGCGATGTTTCAAAATAGTGCTACATTCAAACTCTATTGTTGCTCATGCATACAAACACACACAGCAAAACTAACTCACAGCGCACAGTAATTAGTTTATGCTCTGTGGGCTCTCTCTCTCTCTCTCTCTCTCTCTCTCTCTCTCTCTCTCTCTCTCTCTCTCTCTCTCTCTCTCTCTCTCTCTCTCTCTCTCCCCGTTGAAAGCCCATCCTCCAATGCAAGCTGCCCATGATCCTTTGCGTAGCGCTTGCAATAAAAATTGAATGGAATGCGTTGCCTGGCGCTATAAAGCCTGGGACCAGGACAGCCCCGCCCCCTGGGACCAGGACAGCCCCGCCCCCTGGGTCCAGGACAGCCCCGCCCCCTGGGACCAGGACAGCCCCACCCCCTGGGACCAGGACAGCCTCCGGCTCCAGATTATTTAAAACATTCTGGAAGACACGCTCATTCAGACGGGTGTGCACACACACACATGGACTCACACGCAACGAGACGTAGCCACACTTGCACACATAAAGACACACATGCCATCCAACAAAGGCTTACAGAAACACACAAAAACTGCACAGAACACACACACACACACACACACACACACACACACACACACACACACACACACACACACATACACACAACACACAAAGTTTGTGTAATCACTTAGCCTTAGAATAAGTAATCCGGGCACATTTAGTAATTGTTTACAAAATGAGTGTGTGTGTTCGTGTGCTTGTGTTTTCAGTGTGTGTGTGTGTGTCCTTGGAATGGCTTTGGGGAATCATCAGTAGATCAGCGAAGAAAAGAAGAGGAAAGGAGAAGGAGAGGAGAGAGGGGAGGGGAGGAGAGGAGAGGAAATGAGGAGAGGGAGGGGAGGAATGGAGAGCAGAGGAGAGGGGAAGGGAGGAGAGGAGGGGAGGGGAGAGGAGACAGATAGAGAGGGGTATAAAATCATGATCGAGATATGAAAGGCACAGAGATAAGGGAGGTAAACTACTATATATGTAACCCACACACATAATGACACACAAACAAGTCTTCCCGTTCAGACTCCGGAGTCCGTCCCTCACATTAGTCCTTGCAGGTGTAGATGTGGGCTGCTTGTTAGTCAGCACTGTTATGTACTTCCTGCCCGCTGATGGTTGAAGGCCGTTGGTAAACAGCAGGGAGCAGAGTCCCAGGCTGTCCAGATGGACAGAGAGGGAAAACGAGGGGAACCACCGGCCGTTTGATACCCTGCTCCAACCGGGGGGCTGGGGGTTTGGGTTTTGGGAGGACTCACGCCTCTATACCTTGACCCAGAGACTGAAACCAAAGCCCCCCCCCCCCCTCCAAAGCCTTTACATTGACAGGTCGGGACCCCAAAGGACCCCAAACCAAGCGAGGGCAGCAGCCGCAGCTCAGAAGGTAATGTTGTGTTTCATCAAAGGAAAGGATTACATCAAAACAAAACGAAATAATAAAATAAAGAAAAATGGGTTGCATTATTACAGGAAGTTGGCATATCTCATCCAACAAAAAAAACATACAAATCATATAAATGTGAGTGAAAGAACTCAAAGAAATAAAGGAGAAATGTCTTGGAGCGTTGAACCCTTAAGATGTTTTAAATTAATTGGTTCAAGGGAAGCCAGCACCAGTGTGACATTAGTCATGTCCTTTAGAAGACCACACGAACAGCCCAAGGAAGTCAGAGCAGGGAAAACCACTTTAGGTCCATGAATATTCTGTTGTGTGTAAAAATGTGTTACTTCCAAATAAATACGAATCGAACAGAGAAATAAAACACGCGAGTGCCAGTAACGATTTCCGAAGCACAAGGAATTTATGCTGTGTGTTAACAAATACAAGTGTTAACAAAAACACTTCCTCCTGCTGAAGGCAACGCCCTAATCTGTCACAATAACCTCGGAGTCCCAAAATCAATCCCATTTCTGCGTGTGATAGATGGACGTCTCTCAATGCCTGCGATGAACTCGAGCTCCTCGAATCATCGACCAACCTGGTCTCACAGGAATCTGTGAAATTACCACGGACCCTTAACTCAAAATCTGTGGAATCCTGACGGAAACACGTACATTTCCGTGATATGGCCGCGGATTTTGCCCCAATGCAAGTTGATGATACTCACATTCCGTTGCACACACACCCAGATCCCCGTTTCAATGAACGAGTCGACCACGGGCGCTTAACTCAAAATCCGTAGTAATTAATAATTATCTTTAATTTTGAATGAATTTAATTGAGGTTTTTTTATACATTCGAGCAATTGGTGTCAAACGAAGATAAGTCCCAAACTCTTTTAAGTTTAAAATATATAATATATTGAGGGCATTTTGCAGACGCTTTTGACCAAATCGACCTACAACCATTCATACACACATTCACTCACCGATGGCTGAGTCAACTATGCAAGGGGACAGCCAGCTCGTCGGGAGCAGTTAGGCTGAGGTTTCAGGTGCTCAGGGACACAGCGACACTCAGCTAGGCATAGGTTTTAGAGCGCAAACACTAACGGCTCCAACATATCTCTTTGGATTATCGATAATCACCAAGAACGTGTAACATGTTATTACATCAGAGATAGGGAAACACACATGCACAAACGCATGCACAAACAGTTGACCAATCTTTTCATTATCTTCTGTCACACACCACAGTGATGAGCAGTCATCAAGCAGCTGTGGTTCATCAGTCAGAGTCTGAGCTGAAGACCAGCAGTGCACAGAGGCTTATGTCTTGCTGTTAATGCCATGCTCTACCAGTTGTGCTCCACAGGGCTGTGCTGTGGTATTCACCAAGATTAAAACCCAGATCAGATCCCTTGTTATGGATGGGGACATCGAAAACAACTAGAGTTGAAGTGTTCTAAGGTGTTCCCAACCTGTGGGCATTATTTAGGAAGAAACTTGCATCTTAAAGAGCTGTATCTGAATTCCCCACGACTCCATCTGTATGGCAGCAGCTGAAGGAACACAGTCTTTATTATATTTTATGTATGTATGTATGTATTGCACATTTTTGTATTGTACTTTATACACTTTATTTTATTATTGCATCTTTTTATATTCCATAAGCATGACATTTCTACGGTGGCGCTGAGCATTCACCAAATAAAAAAAAGTTTCACAGCTAATGTAGCCGTTAGCACACTCAGGATCTCGTAATTACGAGATAAGGATCTCGTAACTATGAGATAAGGATCTCGTAATTACGAGATAAGATATCATATATTTACGACATAAGGATCTCGTTTACGAGAAAAGGATCACGCCTCATTCATCAATAACGTTGCTGGCTAGCTGCAGGCCGGCAAAGATGACGCTATCCGACGCTATCGTATTTAATCTCCTGCTCGGGTTGAGGCATTGGGAAATATTGATGTTCCTTAAAAGTGAGGAGGGCATTAATATAAGTATGTCAACATTGCGCAGACATCTGAAGTCATTGGCCGGCAAAGATGACGCTATCCGACGCTAACGTATTTTATTTCCTGCTCGGGTTGAGGCATTGGGAAATATGGATGTTCCTTAAAAGTGAGGAGGGCATTAATATAAGTATGTCAACATTGCGCAGACATCAGAAGTCATTGGGACTGTTCAGGAGAAAAGCCCAGTCGGACCTGCTACAAGTGGCTCTCTTCCTGCAGGAGCAGTTGAACCAGTACGGGATGCTTGTTCCATCATTTGATGTGCCAAAGCCCCTCGAATATTGACCCGTTAATTGTTCAGTGGAACCCAGAAGTGGAAATGTTGTTGTCGTGGTGGTTTAAAGGGCATGTGGCTGGCCCCTCACATTGCAGCTCTTAAAAGTTGAATACAGCAGTGCATTATGTGTTTAACTTTATACTATGCATTATTGTTCAGAAAACGTCATACCTCAAGCTCTTTTCCAATTAATGAGCTAAATTGTTTTTATACAAATCAATAAAATATTGTTTTTGTGGGGAAATAGAATTTTTGTCCCACTGCCCACATTAGATTTTGTTTTAATATTGGCTGTGACAGTATGTCACATAATTAATGTATTCAAATTTAAAATACTATGTTCATAGTAAAGGCATACCCTGTCAGTTGTTAAATTATTTTAAAAAAACTTCACAGTGGTATAATGAGCACATACCACTGACTGAAGTGATCTATGGCTTTTATACAACGGTTACTATTATGGCAAAACGAAAGTCATTGACACACTACATTTAAAAAAATAAACAAGAAAGTCAAAGTAGCTGTTTTATTAAAGAATACAAAAAAGTAGTCCCTCCTGGCTGCCTTCAAAATGCACGACGGTCGCTATGCAACACACTTTAGCGTCCCTCCAAGAGAAGGCTCGGCTAGAGCGGTTCGCCGGCAATTTATCCTCTCGCCGTGTGCCTAAGCTTTCGTTAGTCTCTCCATCGCCTTGCTCACTCCCGGAGTAACGACATTTACACCCTCTCATTCTACATATGTTTTACTTTGTAACTGTTTCTACTTCCAGGCGCGGAGTGATATGCAAACTTTCACAAAATGATTGGGCGTCATGGCAGTTATGTATACGCTCATTATACAACAGTTATGAACCAATCAGATCGCTGGATTTAGGCCCCCCGTTGTATAATATCATATAAAGAGCTCCGGGAGTCGCAAACGGCAACAATCACTTTCTCCTCCATGCTGCAGTTCACCCCGGACTGCACTGCACTGAGTTGGCCGGTTGAACGCTGATTGGCTGTTACATTACACATGTCACCCAGTGGCCAGGCTGTTGAATGCCGATTGGCTGTCATCACGCGAATTTCACGTCAAAGTTCAAATATCTTTAAAGATTGATAGATTGCGGGGAACAATCTATCAATTTCCGCTTTTCCCAAAAAGGGTCCTATGCTCCCCGGTATATATGCCTACAGGGGAACATAGGACCCTTTTTGGGAAAAACGGGGAACATAGAACCCGGGGAACATAGGACCATAGGGATGACCCCCGGTAATGTAGCATCTCTCAGAAAACTGTTTCCACTACATCAAGGAAGTAGCCAGAACTAACACGGGGATTGCTACTTGTGGTGTAAGCATGGAGCCATATGACCATACGGGAAAATCCATCGACAGCACCATTAATACATATGGATACAATTTGTATCCGTGAAGCATCCCGTACTGGTTCAACTGCTCCTGCAGGAAGAGAGCCACTTGTAGCAGGTCCGACTGGGCTTTTCTCCTGAACAGTCCCAATGACTTCTGATGTCTGCGCAATGTTGACATACTTATATTAATGCCCTCCTCACTTAAGGAACATCCATATTTCCCAATGCCTCAACCCGAGCATGAAATAAAATACGATAGCGTCGGATAGAGTCATCTTTGCCGGCCAATGACTTCAGATGTCTGCGCAATGTTGACATACTTATATTAATGCCCTCCTCACTTTTAAGGAGAATCAATATTTCCCAATGCCTCAACCCGAGCAGGAAATAAAATACGATAGCGTCGGTCGGATAGCGTCATCTTTGCCGGCCTGCAGCTAGCCAGCAACGTTATTGATGAATGAGAGGCGTGATCCTTTTCTCGTAAACGAGATCCTTATGTCGTAAATATATGATATCTTATCTCGTAATTACGAGATCCTTATCTCATAATTACGAGTACTTATCTCGTAATTACGAGATCTTTTCTCGTAATTACGAGATCCTTATCTCGTAATTACGAGATATTATCTCGTAATTACGAGATCCTGAGTGTGCTAACGGCTACATTAGCTGTGAAACCTTTTTTTATTTGGTGAATGCTCAGCGCCACCGTACATTTCTCATGTATGGGATGAAATAAAGTTCTTATCTATCTTATCTTATCTACTGTTAAACACAAGCCTGGTCCAGCCTGTTTCAGACAGCCAGCAGACTGTCGATGCAACCTGGTCTCACAGGAATCCGTGAAATGATCACGGACGTCGGACGCTTAACTCAAAATCTGTGGAATCCTCACGGAAACACGCCAATTTCCGTGACATGGCCGCGGATTTTGCTCCAATGCAAGTTGATGTCACTCCTATTCCGTGGCACACACACAGATCCCTGTTTCAATGAACGAGTCGACCACGGGCGCTTAACTCAAAATCTGTGGTGGCCTCACGGAATCACTTAAATTGTCCGTGATATGCCAACGGAATTTGCTCCAATGCAAATTGATGTCACTCATATTCCATGGCACACACACAGATCCCCGTCTCAACGACCGAGTCAAGCTGGTCTCACAGGGATCCGTGAAATGACCATAGTAATTAATAATTATCTTTCATTTTGATTTAATTTAATTTAGGTTTTTTTATACATTCGAGCAATTGTTGTCAAACGAAGATAAGTCCCAAACTCTTAAGTTTAAATTATATAATATATTGAGGGCATTTTGCAGACGCTTTTGACCAAAACGACCTACAACCATTCATACACACATTCACTCACCGATGGCTGAGTCAACTATGCAAGGGGACAGCCAGCTATTACTAGCTACAACATTTTATATTGAGAAGACTGAATTCAGACACATGTCATTAAAGGAGCAGGTAGGACGTTGGGGTCATCTTTCAGTACAGGAGGCCTACAGGTCAACTGATGACACCAGGGTTGAACCCGGGACCTTGTACTGCAGTCAAACCACTAACCGCAAACTAACTATCAGAGCCCACTTTGTGTAATAATGAAGCATTGTCTTTTATCTATTTCCATTTGCCGTCCTGAACTAATCCGTTTATTGTCTCTGAATGTTCTTGGGAAACATGCGGTTCTGTTGAATTCAGGTCAAGTCTCCCTCCCTCCTTCATCTCCCTCCCTCCTTCCTCTCCCTCCCTCCGTCATCTCCCTCCCTCCTTCCTCTCCCTCCCTCCCTCATTCCTTTCCCTCCCTCCCTCCCTCCTTCGTCTCCCTCCCTCCCTCCTTCGTCTCCCTCCCTCCCTCCTTCGTCTCCTTCCCTACTCTCCCTCCCTCCTTCGTCTTACGTCGTTCCTCCTTCGTCTCCCTTCCTCCTTCCTTCCTCTCCCTCCCTCCCTCCTTCGGCTCCCTCCCTCCCCTCCCTCCCTCCTTCAGCTCCCTCCTTCCTCTCCCATTTCCCTGACCTCAATTATCCTGCTCCCCACATAGTTATATTTTCTATGGCCTCTGCACACACAAACATTAATAACATACACACTCACACCACAAACACACACACATACATGTATAACATACAGACACAAACACACACACAAACACAAACAACACACACAAACACATGAATACCATAAAAACTCACCCACCACAAACACATACACACACACGTATACCATATATACTCAAACAGCACACACACACACGCGCACACACACACACACACACATGTATAACATAATGACTCACAAGCACACCCACAGATTGTTTTACCTGGAGTGACTTCCCTTTACCGCTGTGCTCTCAGGGTCGTGCGTCTCACTGATGGCCCGGGTAGAGAGGTTACCATGGCGCCCAAGGCCCCTCTCACATTAACACACATTGACCTCCCGGCCTGGTACAAGTTATGAGGGTGTTTAGTATGTATCCATCCAAAGCTCCGTCACTGTGTCGGTTTGTTCTGGTTTCCATAAGTATTCAATAAAGCTCTGTCACCGTTTAGGTTGGTACAGGGTTCCATATTTATTCACCACCCATTTGAGTACATTCTGAAATCCATAATTGTCTCCAAGGTTTTTTTTTTTTCTGTTGAGGGATTGAGAGGGGCTGCTTTTACATAAACGCGTGTGGTCACAAGCCAGCGCTATGATCCACAGATGAAATCCATGGTGGAACACACTGCTACACAAACACACACTTCACAGTGTGTAGAAGGAAGTTAAGCCCAAAGCACACAGAGCCTTCATCTCCATTCATATTCATAGCGTGACCCACAGCTGAACTAGAGTCAATCATAGAATCATATTAATCAATATTATTTAATCATATATCACAGTCCACATTGCTGGACATAGAAATTGGAATATGTTAGCAATCATTGGTATAACTGAATGGTAGAGACAGAGGATGGTTGAATGTCTCTCAGCAATGTTGATTCAGGAACCTCTAACATATGGCCACCACCTAATGCTACAGTTGTACGATGCAGTATTGTCCTTTGCGACTGCATGCTAGAAATATGGCTGAAGGATTTGTGAATGAAAAGTCAATGATGGCTGTGTTATCAGATGAGTTCCCTGGAGGTATTGACGGGCTCATCATCGGCATATCTGCTGCCGATAACATCCGACCAGACAGTGGTGAGCGGGGTGTATGTGTGTGTGTGTGTGTGTGTGTGTGTTGTATGTGTGTGTGTTTGGAGGATTTTATAAACGTAGTAGAGTATTGCTGACAGCAACCTTTTGTGGATGACTTTACCCTTGGTTAGAAAACTATAAAATGTTTTGCAGTTGATCTGTTTCTCATGATTGCTGTGTGGGATAGGTCTGTTGTGTGTGTGTGTGTGTGTGTGTGTGTGTGTGTGTGTGTGTGTGTGTGTGTGTGTGTGTGTGTGTGTGTGTGTGTGTGTGTGTGTGTGTGTGCGTGCGTGTGTGTGGCAGGTGTGTGTCTGTCCGTCTGTCTTTCTGTGTTTCTGTCTCTAGGGTGAAGAAGTCTAGTGGGATACTCTTTTTACTTTTCTGGACAGAGAGAGAGAGAGAGAGAGAGAGTTGAAGATGTTTTATGTCTTCTTTAATTAAACCTTTTAGAGCTGGATCTCCTCCCTCTCATATAAGCGCTGACACCACATACAGTCGGCACTGTGCTAAGAGTATCACACATCCACGTGCGTGCGCGCACACACACACACACACACACACACACACCCCCCCCCCACACACAAACACACCTATTTGCCATTATGCACAGACAGACGCACACATGCACACGCACGCTCATGCAATAACACACACCCAGGCCAATAAATAACTAGAATAAACCAAAGCCCCCATACTGTAGTAGGTCCCACATTAGCAATAGTCGTCTTCTTCGTGTAGACAGTGGACTACCCTTTCGGTAGTTGCACGGCTTCACCCACACCAGCAAGAAACAACATGGTGGATATTTATCAAGGATACAGAGATAAGGCAGAGACATTTTCATTGTGGCGGGTTGGTACATGAATGGGAAACCCAACACCTAGATATTCACACTCAGCACTAACACACAAGCTATTTAATAACATGCATACGTCCACACTGGGTCAGTGGAGGCTGCAGCTCCCCATACCACCACAGACCACACACATTGAGACCACTTGTTCTATTAACGCCCAAAACCAGCCTGGTCTGAAGGGTTGGCGCTTTAATGATGTTTGCCAAATTAAACAGCATGCTTCACCTAAACCTAAAGGGCTAGACATTATGAAACCAACCCTCTTCTGACGTCAAAGTTGTCCACCCAGATGTATAGAACATATGAAAGTCTGCTAGATCAGCCTTTACCAGTTGGTACAGACACCAGACTGGCAGGTTGATCTCTCCATCATACATCGGGGTGGAAAACCCCAACAATGATGGCTGATGTTTTCAAAGGGTTTGAAACGGCTCAACCACGTCACACCTTGTGGTTATTTAACCAAGCAGGTTCACGGTTTCGCCCCTTGCCACCAAATCGACGTTCCTTAGAACAGCTTTCCAGAGATCCAGGATAATCTGGCCGTCTATCTACCTGATTTGGCTACAATACTCTAACATTGTCAGAAACATTTTCACAGCTTCCTTCATCTGAATCCTAATGCTCTGTGTTTGAAGAGCGATGGCAGCAACAACACAGCTTACCAAACTAAATCTGTCTCATACCATCAACTCCACAAAACTACTGTCCAACTGTAGAGGTTGGATGGTAATAAACATGTCATTTACTTCATTCAACTAGTAATATCCCTAATTGGAACAGAATCCCAGACACAGAGAGAATGAAGGAGTGTGTGAGAAGGTGAAATCCTGCCCCTTCTCACTGTCTCGCATTAGAGTAATTATTATTATTATTATTATTAATATTATTATTATTATTATATTGAGTGTGTATATATATATATTAGATTGGGCTGGTGTGAAGTTAGTCTTCCGTCCCGGTAGGGGGCAGTGTGGTAAGGTAGCTTTAGGTAAATGTTCCCCCAACTAATGGTCTGGCCCATACGGCCTTGATTGGGCCAATTGGCATTTCCCTATTTAAGGGCTGCTCATTTGGTGTTTAGAGGCTGAAGGTGGTGCTGGCTTGACGTGAGGCCAGTACGAAAGGCGTATGTTTTGGTTATGATATCCTATGTTATGTTATCTTAGTTTTTGTTTGCTGACCGATGCAGTCATTTCCTTTTCATTTGGAACGTTGCTATATTTTTGTGTGAATATTTTGGAGAGATTAAAACTTCACTTTTTCTTAGTCCTGAGTCCATTGCCCTAATTTTTGCCCACACTCGCAATTTCCAGTTGGCCGTATCCCAGATACGTGGGGCGACCACGCCGGTCCCTCACATTTGGTGGCAGTGGTGGGATCTTTTTTTCTGAAACTGGAGAGACGAGGGGGAAGACGAGGACTCGGTGGACAGCGAGGACGAGGACGTATCTGGCGGCGAATGGAGCAGAGGCTGTCCCGAGGGGTTCTACTGGAGATGGAGGAGGAAGACGGCCATGGAGAGGACCAGGCATCCGGCGGAGACCTGCTTGAGGGGTCTGACCTTGCCGCGGTGCATAGGCTCTTGGAGCGGGAGGCGTCCAAGCAGGGGCAGCGCTGGAGAAGTGTCCAAATGCAGCTGAACCAACTCAAGGAGGATGTCGAGGCTGACCGGAGGCCTTCACCTGCACCAGATCCAGCACCAGCTCCGGCATTGGCACATGCACCAGCACCTGCACCAGCAACTGCACCAGTAGCGCCTGTGACCTGGCCCAGGGCGGCCATTCACAGGCTGGAAGAAGATGACGACATTTGAGCAGTACCTCATGACATTTTTGAGGTTAGCAATGGCTTTAGCTGGCCAAGAAAGGATTGGGCCGTCTTTATAGTACCCTACCTCGCCGGCAAAGCACGCAGCGCCTATGTGGCGATGAACATGGGTCATGCCACTGATCCCCTTGGTAAAGCGGCCTTTACTGTGATTGTGTAACAGAGGCTGCTATGGGGGAGACAGGGGGCGTGACCCCTTCTTTGTGGATCACCGCGCCTCACAGTGGCTGGGTAGCATGAAGGACTCAAATGCTTGCATCACCTGCTGGTTCTTGGCACTGCAACCATTTAGTTTCACGGTGCAGTAACGAGCGGGAAGGCAGAATACTGTGGCAGACTGTTTGTCTCGCCATCCTGTTGGCGAAACTCCGGAGGTGGAGGGAAATGTGAGAAGTTGAATCCTCCCCCTTCTCACTGTCTCGCATTAGAGTAATTATTAGTATTATTATTATTATTATTATATTGTGTGTGTGTATATATATATATATTAGATTGGGCTGGTTTGAAGGTAGTCTTCTGTCCCGGTAGGGGGCAGTGTGGTAAGGTAGCTTTAGGTAAATGTTCCCCCAACTAATGGTCTGGCCCATACGGCCTTGATTGGGCCAATTGGCATTTCCCTATTTAAGGGCTGCTCATTTGGTGTTTGGAGGCTGAAGAGGCTGACGAAAGACGTATGTTTTGGTTATGATATCCTATGTTATGTTATCTTAGTTTTTGTTTGCTGACCGATGCAGTCATTTCCTTTTCATTTGGAACGTTGCTATATTTTTGTGTGAATTTTTTGGAGCAATTATAACTTCACTTTTTCTTAGTCCTGAGTCCATTGCCCTAATTTTTGCCCACACTCGCAATTTCCAGTTGGCCGTATCCCAGATACGTGGGGCGACCACGCCGGTCCCTCACAGAGTGTGTGTGAGTTACTGATAGAGTCGGTTTGGGAGTGTGAGCGTGATGGGCGCTGGCATCGTCCCCCTCCAGGAGCCATCTGGCTGGAGGTAGACTCTCCACATGAGCCTCCGTGCTCCGTGCTCTGAACTGTGATGTGATCCATGGTGCTTGGCGTTGAGGTGCAGAGAGAGTCCCTGATCAGACCTTCAAAGACCTTCATTGGCACGGAGGGGAGAGCCATGCAGCTCATTACAGCCGGCGGTGGTCCGTCTTGAGAGGAAGATGGTGGACTTCTTGAAGCATCTGGGTAACAGCTCAGGCTGGGGTGAGACTGAAGAGGACCCTGCGTCACCGCACACCTTGGGGGGGGGATGTCACCGCAAACCGGAAGGGGGGGTTCCTTTGCAGTCTGTCCTAGTCCTCATGCCTCACCAGACGTGTCTTGTGTCCCCTATCGGTGGAGAGAATCCACTTGTCCCCCCTGCCCCCCTGTCCCCAATCCTCTTGGTCGTATGCAGCGGCTCTAGTCGTCACAAGCCCCGTTATCGTATGCAGCGTTGAGTTCCTTCAGGAAATAACGGAGGATGTTGTCCACCCATGTTTTTTTCGAAGAAATAGGTCTTCACGGGAACCGCAGGCACAAGTGTGTGTGTGTTTGTGTGTGTGAATGTGTGTGTTTTGTGTGTGTATGGTTGTAAAGGTTGTGTGTTTGTGTGTGCGCGTGTGTGTAAAGGTTGTGTTTGTGAGTGTGTGTGTGTGTTTGTGCAAAGTTGTGTTTGAGTGTGTGTGTGTGTGTGTGTGTTTGTGCAAAGTTGTGTGTGTTTGTGTGTGTTTGTTTGTGTAACACACTGATAAACTTGTAATGTCTTGCCAGACAAATCCAATCCTGATAGACGCACCTACCTGTTGTACCCGACCCCCCCCCCCCCACACACGCACACATACACGCACGCACCCCCCCCCCCCCACACACACACACACACACCATGCCCACACACACGCTCAACCTATATATATATATATAGTCCCACAATGCTTTCCACAAACATGCCGTTTTTTAGAGGCGGGTCAAGGTGGAGGGTGGGGGTGTGGCCCTGAGCAGCTTGTGGCCACGGTACCATGCTTAGTGTTTACAGTGGATGTATCGAAATGGCTCAGATTAAAAACACTCTGGATGCTCCAGCGGGAGTCCTGGAGCTCTATATCTAATTAAAATAATATATATGTGTACATATATATATATATATATATATATATAATATAATATATATTATCCCGGCCAAAAGCTGTGTGCGCCTCCGGATGATATTATTAATCTCAAACGACTGCGCCGGGTTCTCCGTTGTCTCTGGTTCTTCCACTTCCATGTCAATCTGAACTCTGAAGTAGGCTACAGACTGAGCGGCGACATGGAGGAGAAAGGGATTGTGGCCGTTTGTGGACTCCCGGTACTTCAACAACAAGTATCGTAGTTGGGGTTATCGCGTCCATGATAGAGAAGGAATTGGGGGAAAGGAACTTTGGTTTTGACTCTCTGAAGTCCAGATTGAACTGTGAAATGGAGGAGAAAGGGATAGTTGCGGGATTGTCTACCGCCGGAGCCCCGCTGCCGGGCGGCGTTGGTGGAGCCCCATGGCGGTGGTGGAGCCCTGTGGCAGTGGTGGTGCCCCGTGCCGGGCGGCGGTGGTGGTGCCCCGTGGCGGTGGTGGAGCACCGTGGCGGTGGTGGAGCCCCATAGCGATGGTGCCCCATGGTGGTGGAGCCCCGTGGTGGTGGAGCCCCGTGGTGGTGGTGCCCCGTGCCGGGTGGTGGTGCCCCGTGGCGGTGGAGCCCCGTGGCGGTGGTGCCACGTGGCGGTGGAGCCCCGTGCCGGGCGGCGGTGGTGGAGCCCCGTGGTGGTTGAGCCCCGTGGTGGTGGTGGTGGTGGTGGTGCCCCGTGGTGGTGGTGGAGCCCCGTGGTGGTGGTGGTGCCCCGTTGCGTCAGACATTTGAGTCAGGCCAGGCAGAGCTAGCTCCACCATTGAAGAAAGATCAAGACTGTTGGTACCATCATTTGGCGTCTACCATCCCCAGAAGCCAGACCAAATACGGGTGGTATTCAACTCTAGCGCCAAACACGAAGGTGTCTCCTTAAACGATGTCCTCTTAAAGGGACCATACCTTAATAACACTCTTCTCGGTGTCCTCATCCGCTTCTGCAGATAGCAGGCTGCAGTCTCGGCAGACATCCAACAGATGTTTTACTGTTTCACTGTCTGTGAGGACCACCGTGACTTTCTCAGATTCCTGTGGTTCATAGATAACAACCTCACAAAACCAGTGACCGAGTACCGAATGAGAGTGATGATGGACTTACCTCTTTCCCCACTGCAGGAAAAGCTGTCGATGTTCTGAAAAGAACAAGGGAGATGTTAGCAGAGTCAAGCATCATGCTACGTAAGATGGCATCTAACAGCAGCACCGTTATGGACGCATTCCCAACAGAAGACCATGCGAAAGGTTTGAAAGATCTTGACCTTAAAACTGATCCGCTGCCTCCCCAATGCAGTCTTTTCCTCAGATAGGACCTACAAACAGACAGCTTCTTCTTCTCTGTGTCCAACAAGGATAACTAGAAAGGGCATACTCTCAACTGTAAACAGTCTCTTGGATCCATTGGGTTTTGTATCACCAATCACGATACAAGGCAAGGCACTTATGAGAGAGATATCCACAGCAGAGCATGACTGGGACACTCCACTGCCAAAAGAGAAGGAAATACAGTGGAACGCTTGGAGAGACTCCCTAGCGGAGCTTTTACAGCATCAGATGCAAAGGACATACGTGCCTGTTTCTCTGCTCAACATTGTCCACAGAGAAATCTGTATCTTCTCAGACGCATCAACTCTAGCCATATCAGCTGTAGCTTACCTTCGAGTAGCCGACACGGAAGGACAGAGCCACGTTGGCTTCATCATAGGAAAGGCTAAGCTGGCGCCACGTCCTGCGCACACTGTTCCTCGTTTGGAACTATTTGCAGCAGTTCTTGCAACGGAAATGGCAGACCTGATAATGGAGGAAATTGATGTAGAGATTCATGAGGTCAAGATCTACACGGACAGCAAGAGAGTACGGCTTTCCTGATAGTACATCTACAACACGTCGAGGAACTTCTATGTCTACGTGGCAAACAGAGTGACAAGAATCAGGAAATCTTCTCGGCCAGATCAGTGGAACTGCATCAATACCAAACATAATCCAGCAGACCACGGATCAAGGTTAGTTCAAGCCAACCTCCTTCAAGATTCGAACTGGTTTACCGGTCCAGCTTTTCTTACCGAACCTGAGGAAGAAGAGTTTGAACAGCCAGCGATGCATTACCTTCAACATCCAGAAACCGATGTAGAAGTTTGCCCTGAAGTTACAACCTACGCTACCAATGTTACTGGTGAACTTCTTGGATCACATTGGTTCGAAAGATTCTTCAATTGGAAATCAATAACCTGTACAACAGCCAGGCTCATCCAGAAGGCCAGAGCATTCTCCAAAACATCTGACAGTAGTCAGAAAAAATATGAACTTCTTCAAGCAAGACTCATCATCCTGAAAAGTGCACAACACGACTCCTTCAAAGAGGAAATAAAAAACCTGGCTAAGGCGGTAGAAGTCTCAAGAAGCAGTCCACTGAAGAGTTTGGATCCCATTTTAGATGATAATGGTTTGCTGAGAGTCAGAGGACGTTTATCGTCAGCAGACATGTCTTGGGAAGAAAAGCATCCTGTCATTCTCCCCAAGAACCATCATGTTTCCAATCTGCTGGTAAGACAATACCATGAAAAGGTTGCTCACCAAGGTCGACACTTAACAGAAGGTGTCGTTTCTACAGCTGGATTCAAGGAAGTAAGGGGTTTGTGTCGAGGGTACTACACAAGTGTGTGACCTGCAAACAACTAGAAATTAGAAGAGCAAAATATGCCTGACTTACCTGTGGAAAGACTTACCCTGGATCCTCCGTTCACTCACGTCAGACTCGATGTCTTCGGACCTTGGACTCGGACCCGGACAAGAGGTGGCCAAGTGGACAGACACTGGGCAGTCTTGTTCACATGTCTGTGTACACGAGCAGTGCATTGAGGTTATAGAGAGTATGACAACCTCCAGTTTCATCAACGCACTGAGAAGATTCGCTGCTATCAGAGGACCTATGAGACTATTGCGCTCTGATAGAGGCACTTACTTTATTGGAGCGTGCAAAGAACTGCAGATAAACACAGAACATCCTGAGTTGAATGTGCATCTGCAAGACAAAGGCTGCACCTGGTCGTTCAACCCACCACATTTCTCTCACATGGCTGGAGTGTGGGAGAGGATGATCGGTGTAGCTCGTCGCATTTTGGATGCAATGTTGCTCAAGGAAGACTGTCGCCTCACCCATGAGGTTCTTGTGACACTCATGGGAGAAACTATGGCAATTATGAACGCGAGACCTCTAGTTCCAGTCTCTTCTGATCCATATATGGCAGCTGTCTTCACACCTGCCATGCTGCTCACTCAGAAGACACAGTTTCTGCTCCACAAGGGGACATGGATCTCAAGGATCTTTATACCAAACAATGGTCCAAGCTCTTGCTGAGATGTTCTGGAGACGCTGGAGGCAAGAGTACTTGGCAACTCTTCAGTCTCGTAACAAGTGGACATCAGACAGATAAAACCTGCAAACAGGAGATGTTGTACTCCTGAAGGACACTCAAGTTACGAGGAATGAGTGGCCAATGGGAACTATCGTGGGAACCATTCCCAGCCGTGATGGAAGAATTCAGAAGGTTGATGTCAAGATCATCCGACAGGGTACCCCTAAGGTGTATTTGAGACCTGTTACTGAAGTTGTACTGCTCCTCAGTAAGGAGACTTAGTGACATTATAAAATATCAGGCGGGGAATGTTCTGCCCCCACAATTTGTTTTTGCTCTAGACGGCTAGTGGTTGATAATGGCATTGCATGAGTGAGTTGTGTTTTGGCTCTCCTGTGCTACCATAGTTACCATGTTACCTAGTTTAATGCAACATTCCAGAGAGCACAGCATGTCAGTTCCTTCTCTTTTTGGTTGCCCAGAGAAAGTCTTAGTCCGTGAGTGTTAATGTTCAAAGCATTCAAATAATTTCAGTGGCTTAACAATTATGTTTGTTTAATTTCGGAATGATTAGGTTTCGCCAATCGCCAATTATAATTGCGGTAGCATTTCTCATTGATTTACAGTGTAAAATTAGCATTGAAGCTAGCGGGATTACAACGTCTGATGTTAATGGATACTCTTTTGTTTAATGCTATTGCTTAGCTTATCATAGCTTTCAATATTATATATACATTTACATGAGCAGATTGTAAATTCATGTTTTTACAGTTATACAAGTTTGGAAGTAAACAAGGAAGTTTATCAAAGGCCTAAACCGTTCCATGTTTCCTTGGATTTTATTTCAAGGGACCAACTTCATGTTAGCTATCTGCTAAGCTAACCTAATCGAGAGCAAGAGCAGAATAGTTAGAAAACCTCATAAAGTGAAAATTTCATGCCATGGGACCTTTAAAGTGTTGTTCACGGCTCAGTATTCCATCCGTCCTGGTCAAAGATAATGCCAACAAAGTCACATCCTCTGGTCAGAAAATCACATCCTATAGAGCGCAGTGTGGTTGGTTGAACAGTATGTTATTATGCAGTGATTCTAGGAAGGAACGTGGTTAAGGAGTTGGACCGGTAACCGGAGGGTGGCCGGTTCGAATCCCGGCCGGTTGCAAAAATTTGGACAGGGGGAGTAGTTGTACAACACTCTCCTACGTCCTCATCCATGGATTAGGTGCCCTTGAGCAAGGCACCTGAAACCCCCACATGCTCCCTGGGCACTGCACTGCGGCTGCCCACTGCTGCGGGTGTGCCGGTGTTCCCCCATGTGTGTGGACCTCTGATAAGGTCACTTCTCTCTATGTGCAAGTGTGTATGTGTTCACCGGCTACTGGATGGGTCAAAAGCAGAGAAAGAATTTCCCCCAAAAAAGGGACAATAATCGATAACTTAAAGGATGGGATTTGCGAAATGCCAGCAGATTTTGAAAATACACAACTCAAATGGTCCTACCCGTTCTCCTTCAACGCTGACTCTGACTCCACCCATTCCAAGTACATGGATGCGCAATCATGCACGAGCGAACACAGATGCGCGAGAGCGAGTCATTTGCTAGTTAGCTAGCTCCAGTAGCTACCGCAGGATAACAACAAACAGAAGCTTGCTCTGGGTCACGAGGTTTGAGTACGTGCACGAAGGGGTCGCGCGCGGGGGAGGGGGAGTGCAGTACGACCGTTTGATTGACGTACTTACTGTCCAATGCAACTCGGTGGCAATGGAAATCATTGGCTGGAGTTTTTCGAGCCCTACCCGTTCCACAGATGATTGACTTGTTTAATTTTCATGTCAGTACTTCTAACTCAGTGGCTGTAAGTGGGTTATGATAAGGATTTCAAGTAATTTTGCAAAAATGGCCAAAAAAGCGAATTCCATACCCAACCTTTAACTAAACTGATGCAACGCTATACACACACACTATACAGGCTATAGCATCCAGGAGCCATTGACTTCTGAATAGGGTGTGGTTTAAAAAGTAACATTGCGAAAAAGTTTTCAACGGTTTATGGGATGAGTAGTTCCTTCACTCGTTCACAAAATATAAAGTACACAGTCTTGTACATTTGCCGTTTCTTCAGCTTTCCAAATTATTTCTTGCCCTGAATCAAATGTTTTATGGTCAGGACTAGCCTGACCGATGATTGGTTTGGTTCCATGCTTAAAAATCTTTCCATAAAGATTTTACGAAGTCAATGGAGAAAATGAATGGGAAATTGTCTTCCGGAGCCAGGCTGTTAAAAAAGGGGCGGTCACTGTCACGCTCTATCACTGATATAATTAACAACTAATGAATGCTGGCTAGCCCGCCCCTCTCTCTCTGTTTAGATGGTCTTGCAATGGGGGCGTGTCTCATCTTACTGTGGACACGCCCACAACCTTCAAACCTCCACACAGCCAGTAATTGCGTACTTCCAACGGTGGGTGGAAGTACGCCTTAGCCCAGTTGTGAAGGTGTGGTTTGGCCTAGCTGAGTTACGGCTCGTGTTTCCACCGCCGACAGTATGGTAGGGTAGGGTTTAAGCCAGTTGGCGATAGCCGCGGCAGCTACGGATGCATAATGACCTCATAGCAGCCAGATACAGTGTAGTCTGCTAGTATATCCAAGGAAACAGAAGAACGCGACACAATGAACAAAGAGCAACAATGAAGGACGTCCAAGAAGGACGGCAAACTTTTGCGCAACACTTTCTTCAATAAACAAAGCTTTCGACGTTGTCCAGAAATACCTTGCGGGAACTGTATTTGTTTTTTATTATCCCTCTGTTCGCACTGATTGACGATTCTGTTGACCAATCAACGGACGGCGTGTGTAGCTTGAACTTGTTGGCACCCTTTCAGACGCCTTGGTACCCCAACAGAGGAGTACTGAGAGATAAGTACCGAAAGCTAAGGCCGGACCTTCACGCTTTTGGCGGTGGAAACGCGAACCGTGTCGCACCTGCTGGTGAAACGCGCCATTAGAAAACAATGCCTTCATCAGGCATTGTTTTCAATGCCTGAGAGATCGAAATGTATTATATTCAATACTATTGTCTAGCACCTGTGGATTATCTTTGGATGTGCGCACCACCCCTCTTTTTTGTGACAAAATAATTCAATGAAATTAATGAATGAAAAGAAAGTGAAATTATAGGGAAATAAAAGGACCATAAAAGGATTGAAGGGGATACACTCCTGATCCCAACAGAGCTCCCCCCTCCTCCACCCAGAGGCGCAGCTTGTGAACGGGCAAGGCAGGCAACTGCTTGGGGCCCCCAAGAAAGAAAAAAATTAGAGCTGTCAAGCGATTAAAATATTTAATCGTGATTAATCGCATTAATGTCATAGTTAACTCACGATTAATCGCGATTAATCGCAAATTCTTTTTCTATGCTAAATATCCCTTGATTTTTTTGTCCCATAATTCTTCTCATTTTAATTATCTTATCAACATGGTGAAGTGCATCGGCTTGTCTTGTGCAAATGATTTTTTATTGATAACAACATTGGCATATACTGATCAAAACAGGACGATACAAATAAAGAGCCTATAGTGCAATTAAACGACTGCTTTGAACAAATGTCATTTGAACATAGCAGTCAGGCTACTGCTTCTTTGTTTTGTTTTTTTGTAAATAAAATATTTGCGTTAATCGCGCGTTAATTTTTTTAACGCCGTTAAAATTGGTTTGCGTTAACGCCGTTAATAACGCGTTTTAGACTTTGCTTTAGTCGAGCCAATCGCTAAATTGATGTGCTAAAAAAATTAATGATTCAACATTGCTTCAACCTGAACACGTATGCTGTGGAACATACGATTTTGACAGAACAAGCTGATAATTAGCTTAAGTCAAGGGCTCATGGACAATTTGGGAACCTACTCACAAAGGAAAATTATTCAAACATGAGGAAATGTGCTACCAGCCTGACTGCATTATTTGGCTTCACTCATCAATGCCAGTCCTCCTTTTCCCTCATATTAGTAAGTCAAAATACCGTTCCATCATCACTGATGGTCATTTGGAAGCCTGCTTGAGACTAGCTTCCAGCAGCTGCTGTCCCGACTATACAACCCTGGCTGACTCCATCCAGTGCAAGTCATCAGAGTATGTACTCAATATTTAAATAAATAAATATATGTTTATCTATAGCACCTTTTCATGTAAGGAGATCATTTTGACCTGGTCATTTTGAAAGTAGATCGCAGGCCGAAAAGGTGCTGGCACCCCTGAGCTAGGGCAAGCATTTTCCCTAGAAAAGGCCCGCAAACAGCATTTGTAGTTTGTTTGCTGTTATATTAATGTTCAGAATATCATATCTAGCTCCTTTAAGGGTTTTGATGAGCACTGGAATTGTCATGTGGGTTTAATGACCTTGTATTAATGTATTACTATAAAATTAATGTGAACACATTACACACATTTTCAGTGGAGTGCAATATTCAATGTCTTTTGATGTGAGTACATAGCAGCACATATGCACAATAAAGGCTTTATGCGTAGATGAACACTTACTGTTTTGGTCAGATTATTAATACCATAATGGTGATGAACGTTGGTTGGAGGGGCACCCTAGGAATTTTTGCCTAGGGCCCCAACAGACTCTCAAATCGCTACTGGCTCCACCCTCCATCCTCTATCTCTCCACCCTCCATCCCTCTATACTCTATCCCTCTTCCCTCCAACCGCCATCACTCTATCCTCTATCTCTCCACCCTCCATCCCTCTATACTCTATCCCTCTTCCCTCCAACCGCCATCACTCTATCCTCTATCCCTCCATCCTCTATCCCTCCACCCGCCATCACTCTATCCCTCCACCCTCCGTCAATCTATCCCACCACCCTCTCCTCTATCTCTCCACCCTCCATCTCTCTACGCTCTATCACTGCATGTTCAGACCAGACATCTCCTCCTCTCCTTTCCTACCTCTGTCAGTAAGACACTGTTCATTAATTGTATTTATTCTTCAGATTTAGTTAATAACTTAATTTCCCATGAACTAATCCCTTGAACCCCTCTGCGTACATCGAGCCATGTTCACTAGCGATGCACTAGCTGGTGTCTGGGTGGCTCCTTAAAGCTGGGAACCTCTTCCTGTGAACCTGGTCTCCACAGACCTCCTCCTCTCCCTGCAGACCTCCAGCTGCTCCTGCATGGAGACAAACACCTCCTCTGTCCTTGAATGTACCTGGGCTGTCTGCTGAGGGCTGATAGCTTAGCCCTCCCTGGTACAGGAGCCTGCGTCGCTGCCTCTGAATGTTAATGTCTCTGTGTAGGGTAAAGTTTACCCTCAGAACACTGGAGTCTTTACACCCCTTGTTTGAGGACCAGTTTGTCTCTTCGGAGCCTGGGTATCCGTGAGATGGCCAGCGTTTCATTTGATTGTGTTGGTGGTTAACTTTTTGATATAAGAGAGAAGGGAATGAGTTGGCAGAGATGTAGAACTACGGCTCCACAATTTAACATATTCTGTTCTGTTTATTCATAACTTTATCATGAACATCATAACTAAACTATATTAATGCAATGCTAGGCATTTTTACACTGCCAGGCCAGTACGGGTGTATAATCCGCCTTTGTCAAGGAATCGGCTTTTTTGGTTCACTGGAGAAGGTGAACCGCACAGAGAGTAGACCTCTTAAGAATTATTTGCATACTCTGAATGTTTATATTTTTTATGATTCAAGACACTCGCATGCAAGAACGAGTATATATCGTGTGCAGGCTACAAACGCGATTAACTATTTACAACAAGTGCCTCGTAAATAAAGTTCCTCTGGTACTCTCTTGTAGATCGCACCATCATTCCACATCTTCGTTAAATGAAACTGCATGACCTTCTCTCCCATGATGGTTAGCACCTCGCGGATTTCACCGTCTCTCCAGTTAGAACTGCTCATGTGGATATTGTTGCGTGTTTCTGTTGTCGAGACAACACAGCAACAATTCTACCATAGTCCCGCTCCTGTAACCGCAAAGCCGTCTGCATCAAAATTAAAACCCCAATATGTGTAAGGTCCGAGAGGGTAAATTGGGGTGCAAAATCAAGCCGGTAAATAACCTCGGTCAGTTTGAACGTGCGGACCATGAAAAAGGCAGGCATGAGACGGGCATATTTGTCAGTGTAAAAATGTTTACAGATTACATAACTCTACTATATAACTACTGTAACTACATTTATTTATTATATATTTTTACAATGTATTTATCCCTTCTGGGATTAAGGTACATCTTATATAATGTAATAAAAACTATAGACTGCCGGTGACAATGCTAATGAAACTGTATTTAAATACTCAACATTCTCACTAAACCATAATGGTATAGACACAGCCAACCCAGTCGCCAAGAAAAAACTTTGACAGTGTACGTTTCCATGAACACTGGATACGTCGCATTTCAACGTAAAATAGCATGTTATACCTACAGTATCCACGCGTGCCGCTGTGGAAGCGGGTTTCGGGGTTTGTGTTTCACGGGTTTCGCGCCAAATTGTGGACACGATTGTTGAAGGGGGAGGGGGAGGTAGACTGTTGTTGACCAGGGAGGGGGGGGAAGACACGTTTGTTGAGGGGGGGGGGGGGGGGACACGTTTGTAGGGGGGGCGGAACACGTTAGTTGAGGGGGGGGGGGGGGGACACGTTTGCTGAGGGGGGGGGACACACACGTTTGTAGGGGGGGGGAACACTTTAGTTGAGGGGGGGGGGGGGAGGGGGAACACGTTACTTGAGGGGGTGGGGGGGGGGACACGTTTGTTGAGGGGGGGGACACGCTCGACAACGAGAGTTGTTTTTTATTGAACGCTCGACAACGAGAGTTGGTTTTTATTGAACGAGACTTCAACACGTAACAGCTGCCCGAAACGATGGACACGTCACTCTCGGTGACGGTGTCGACAACAATGAACACATGAACAATGAACATGTTGATAGAACAACACACAACCGCATAACATCCCGAACCCATTAACCCCACTTAAACCTAACAACAAAACAAGACAAAAACCTTAACAAAAGCCCCTTTTGTCAACTGACAACCCCAATTCCCAGAATCCCCCGCCGCTCCGGAACACGGCGTCCACACCCGTGATCGCCACAATATATATATTTTTTCATTGTACATTCCCCTCTGCCTTGGAGCAAAGCGTGACCCTGAACACGTTTTCTTCTCCATTTGAAATGAATGGAGGAATAGCACCACCAGGGGGCCATACGTTCTCCTAGCATTTGGTGAAATTGTTACATAGCCTATATTAATCTTTATTATCTGAATGGGAAATGCAATATTTTAGGACAGATACACCATTAAACGCGTTTCTAATGACATTTCTAGCGAGAAATGTACATTTTCCTTGCATAATTTTCAGTCAGTGAATGTGTATGATCTTCCATACACAACCCAGTCGCCAAAAGCATACGTTGACAGTGTACGTTTTCGTGAACACTGGATTACGTCGCATTTCAACATAAAATAGCGTGTTATACACACACACACACACACGCACATACAGACACACACAGGCACACACACACACACACACACACACACACACACACGCACATGGTGCATTTCGCTGCTAAAAAAACATTTTGGGTGGATTTTGAACGGTATGTGGGCAGCACGTTTTTTAAAGGACCTGGCAACCCTGCGCTGTTGCCCGAGGTGCTGAAATGCTCCGGAACAGATCTGGATCCACCATCCCCCCCCACCCCCCCCTAAATAAATACTATGGCAGAATAAAGAATAAATTCATGCATTATCATTAAACTTGAACATTTGTTTTTACAGTAGAGTGGTGGAGGGATGACGTATGTTGGCCAACCCGGAAGTGAGCGTCGCCCTGGGTTCCCTTGACAAATAGCCAACGGGTTTTCCATTGGATTTTGGATTATTGCAGAAAAATTTGCATCTTTGAAGCACCTCCTCAAAAACTGAAAATAAATAAATAAATAAAAATAACCGTGCTCCAAAGAACGACATTTAAACCAATGCATTCTGAATGGGAGTGTTTCTCCAATTTTTCCATGCTACACATAACGAAATGTAAACCCATGCAAATAAAGGCTTCATGGTCATAATAATTTAAATATCATTAATCTCCTGATTGTGTAGGGTGGTATTCTATTTTTTTCAACGGGGCTGCATCCAGTCACTTGACCGTCATGGTTGCTATGGTGGTTGCTATCGACCGTGCCCTCTAATCCTTACATGGCTCTAAAAACCACGCGGCAAAGGAGCTGCCGTCAATTGTGTTGTTTTTGTCGTAAACTGGGGTCCGACGGTTAAAAAATAGACAGATATTCCGAGGTATCCTTAAAAGGCAGCTTGGATGTTTTTATTTTCTGCAGTTTAGACTTCTTCTATAACCTATTTTTGAAAGTAAAACACCAAGCTCATTGATTTAACGAGGCAGGGTTATTTGAAACAATTTATTAAATAAATATTTGTGAGAGGTCATTCTTTCTCCTGAGTTTGCTTCCTATTTATGTCTAGTGTACACCCCTACTGTCCAAAAGCATCCCCCCCCCATGGACCCCGAGGGCAGGAAGGGGGGCCTGCCCTCGGGGTCTGACCGGGCCAAGTTTCGGGCAGGAAGGGCCCCTCGGGGTCCGACCGGGCCAAGTTTCGGTGCGGGGGTCCCAGTTAGGCCCTCGAATAAGGTATTCAAATTTCAGGGCGGTAGGGCCTTCCTATCTCAAAAACAGTTTTTCCACCACATATAACAAAAAGTTAACGTGTATTTCTCTCATAACTTTTTGTCATTATTGAAGAGAGGCCTGATTCTCAGATATGCATGTTGGACTGTTAGGGTGTAGGTCTGGGAAGAACTTCAGGCCAAAATCTTGCAAGCGAGCCGCTGGGTAAGGTGCAACGAGATGGAGCACTTGCTGAGTCATTTCCTGTAGGGCTGGAGCCACAGGTTGAAGCGTATGCGTCCTTTGAAACCCCCTTTGATATATAAGAGACCTCAAGGTACAGTTTACTTAAATGTTCTCGACTCAGTCACCTATTGCATCTCTTCCTTTAGGGCTTCAGCCTCCTAATTGATCATTGTAGTATAATTGAATGCCCTCTTTCAAATATATGATACTTCCACCACTGGGACGTGGCAACAACTCTCCAAATCCATATGGGGAGGGGGGGGATGCTTTTGGACAGTAGGGGTGTACACTAGACATAAATAGGAAGCAAACTCAGGAGAAGGAATGACCTCTCACAAATATTTATTGAATAAATTGTTTCAAATAACCCTGCCTCATTAAATCAATGAGCTTGGTGTTTTACTTTAAAAAATAGGTTATGGAAGAAGTCTAAACTGCAGAAAATAAAAACATCCAAGCTGCCTTTTTAGGATACCTCGGAATATCTGTCTATTTTTTAACCGTCGGACCACAGTTTACGACAAAAACAACACAATTGACTGCAGCTCCTTTGCCGCGTGGTTTTTAGAGCCATGTAAGGATTAGAGGGGGCGGTCGATAGCAACCACCATAGCAACCATGACGGTCAAGTGACTGGATGCAGCCCCATTGAAAAAAATTGAATACCACCCTACACACTCAGGAGATTAATGATATTTAAATTATTATGACCATGAAGCCTTTATTTGCATGGGTTTACATTTCGTTATGTGTAGCATGGAAAAATCGGAGAAACACTCCCATTCAGAATGCATTGGTTTACATTTTGTTCTTTGGAGCACGGTTATTTTTATTTATTTATTTATTTTCAGTTTTTGAGGAGGTGCTTCAAAGATGCTAATTTTTCTGCAATAATCCAAAATCCAATGGAAAACCCGTTGGCTATTTGTCAAGGGAACCCAGGGCGACGCTCACTTCCGGGTTGGCCAACATACGTCATCCCTCCACCACTCTACTGTAAATCAAATGTTCAAGTTTAATGATAATGCATGAATTTATTCTTTATTCTAACATAGTATTTATTTAGGGGGGGGGGGGGGGGATGGTGGATCCAGATCTGTTCCGGAGCATTTCAGCACCTCGGGCAACAATGCAGGGTTGCCAGGTCCTGCAAAAAACGTGGTGCCCACATACCGTTCAAAATCCACCCAAAATGTCCTAGAACCATCCCAAATAAAAAAGATATTCCATTTTGACCAATGTTTTGAAAGTAATAATATTTGAGGGAATATTTTTATTTATTTTTTAGCAGCGAAATGCATGCGTGTGCGTGTGTGTGTGTGTGTGTGTGTGTCTGTGTGTCTGTGTGTGTCTGTGTGTGTGTGCGTGTGTGTGTGTATAACACGCTATTTTATGTTGAAATGCGACGTAATCCAGTGTTCACGAAAACGTACACTGTCAACGTATGCTTTTGGCGACTGGGTTGGCTCTCAGATATACGTGTTTCTAACAAGATGATATCATTAAAAGTTACATAAAGTAACGGTTTAATAACACAAACGCAGGAAACACTTGAGCTGCTAGTTTAGCGAAAGCAGCGTCCCTAGCAACCTGACGTTGTTGAAACATGCGAGCGAGCCGATAAAATCGTCCTAATAACTCTAAAACTAAAGATCAGACACAATCACTGACTGAAGATTATGCAAGAAGAGGGGAATGTAAAATGAAAAAATATATATATTGTGGCGACCATGGGTGTGGACGCCGTGTTACGGAGCCGCGGGGGATTCTGGGGGTTGGGGTTGTCAGTTGACAAAAGGGGCTTTTGTTAACTTGTTTTGTTGTTAGGTTTAAGTGGGGTTAATGGGTTCGGGATGTTATGTGGTTGTGTGTTGTTCTATTAACATGTTCATTGTTCATGTGTTCATTGTTGTCGACACCGTCACCGAGAGTGACGTGTCCATTGTTTCGGGCAGCTGTTACGTGTTGAAGTCTCGTTCAATAAAAACCAACTCTCGTTGTCGAGCGTTCAATAAAAACCAACTCTCGTTGTCAAGCGTGTCCCCCCCCTCAACAAACGTGTCCCCCCCCCACCCCCTCAAGAAACGTGTTCCCCCCTCCCTACAAACGTGTCCGTCCCCCCCTCAACTAACGTGTTCCCCCCCCCCTACAAACGTGTCCCCCCCCCTCCTCAACAAACGTGTCTCCCCCCCCCCTCAACTAACGTGTCTCCCCCCCCCCCTACAAACGTGTCTACCCCCCCCCCCCTGAAGAAATGTGTCTCCCCCCCCCCCTCCCCGGTCAACAACAGTCTACCTCCCCCCCCCCCCTCAACAATCGTGTCCACAATTTGGCGCGAACCCCGCGAAACCCAAACCCCGAAACCCGCCTCCACAGCGGCACACGTGGATAATGTAGGTATAACACGCTATTTTACGTTGAAATGCGACGTATCCAGTGTTCATGGAAGCGTACACTGTCAACGTTTTTTCTTGGCGACTGGGTTGCCACAGCATTCATAATGGTTGCACAACTATATGGTGAACCCTCCATGATGAAGAGGGTATAACTCAACGTGATCACCTCTGCTCAACACATTGCGACGATGACCTAAAGGAATACTGTTCGAATTTATAGCCAGCCATCTTCCTAGAAACACCAGTTTGAAGCAGTATTATAATTAACACAGCGACCCCTGAAACGCAGAGTGAGGGATCCCTCCTACCAGGGATGGTTCAGGGGGCAATGGGAACCATAATGGATACGTAGTATTACATGCAGACATTTTACAGTTTTTTTCAATTGCTTAAACACATTTTGCATGACTTGGCTCATTGTGCAAAACTCAACACACAAGCAAATGAGACACAACACTGAGAAATATACCATTCACATCTATGTCAAATTGAAACTCTTCTATCGAAACCTAACAATCCTTTGTCAAAATGTCACTCTAATGACAAAATGATGCACACTTGTATCATATGAATACACTTTCAGATCAGCAGCAAGACACTAGTCTACTTTATATAGAGTACTGCAGTCTTCCATATTCACTGTTTTTATTCAGTTGCACAGGAGGCACGTTTTCACAACAACCAAAAAAAATACTGTACATTGTAGTACAGTACTTTACAGTGCACTAAATTCAGTTTCAGCAAAAATAAAGTAAAAATAACCCAAAATAACACAACTGGACTGTAAACACAGAAAAACACTACAATTGTGCGTGGGTGGGCTAATGGATCCTCGCCTTCTGTGCCAAATCCATAAATGGATTGACCTTACCTCAATGTCTCCGTAGGCCTGTTCCATTTCCTGCAGAAGAGGCATGCGGGCATGTGGTTGGCGGTCATAAACAGGCCATCCAGTAGCCGAAAAAACAACTTCTATAGGGTTTAGAAATGGCGAGTATACAACTTCAATTTGTTTATGGTTGGTGTACCAGTTCCGGACCAAAACAGCCCGATGGAAACTAACATTATCCCAGACAACAACAAACCTGGGCTGCTCTGATCTGTCCTGTTCAGTTGCATCTTTAAGAATGTCTTTAAGGTCCTTCTCCCTTTCTGTCCATCCTCTCTCTCATTGTGAATGTCTATAACAGGGGTGGCCAACCAGTCAGAGACTAAGAGCCACATTTTTTACTGTGTTACTGCAAAGAGCCACATCATACACACGGGTACACATTAACATCCCCCCATCCCTTCCTAACACACACACACACACACACACACACACACACACACACACACACACACACACACACACACACACACACACACACACACACACACACACACACACACACACACACACACACACACACACACACACACACAGACACAGATCTCTGCTCAGCCAGATTTACTGTAAATGTCACACAACCAACATAATGACAGAAATGGAATCCTACAGTACCAAGACCACAGGCCAGTCATTTTCAACAATGAACATTGTGTGCACTGCCTCACACACAAACTCTCAGTTAAACCAAGTCCACAAAAAAATATATAACAATTTCCAATAGCATTTTTCTCTATTATACATGTTACTTAGTGGGACTTCTGGTATTCCTTGCTTTGAACAATTTTAAACAATTTTCCACAGAGAACATTGTGTGCACTGTCTCACACACAAACTATCAGTTCAACCAAGTCCAAAAACAAAAATATAAACATTTAAAATAGAGTTTTTCTCTTACTTTGCATGTTGCTTAGTGGGACTTCTGGCATTCCTTGCCTTGAACAATTCTCTTCAAATCTGGCTTGTATTCCGTTGTTGCCACTCGAAGCAATTCTCTCACATGAGTGTCAGTCAGAACAGAGCGATGCTTTGATTTCACGTGTTTAAGGGTAGAGCACACAGACTCGCAGACGTATGTTGACCCAAACATTGACATTATCTTGAGTGCAGCCCGTTTGACATTGGGATATTTTTCCATTGGCACACTTTTCCAGAACTCAAGGGTCCCTTCCCTTAAAGCAGGTTTAAGTTGGTCCTCCTCACAAAGATCGATCCTCTCCAACTCGGCCGCAGCCTCATCTGTGACTAGTGGGGCTTTCAAACAGTCTGTCTCCGCATTGAACGGGTCGACCAGGAACGTAATCTGTGGCCTTTTCAGTTGTAGATCACAGAACAGGGTCACAAAGCTCTCGTGCAGGTTTTCAACCAGTGTTGCATATCTGGCTTTTTGCTCTTTCAGGGCGGCGCAGCAGGTGTCTTGCCCGTTGGCTTTTAGCAGAGCGGGGAAATTAGCTAAATCTCCCCTTTGAATTTGCGTCTCGAACAGCTTCAGTTTGTTGACAAATGCAAGCACACTTTGCACCAGGTCAGGCAGCATGTGTAACTTACCCTGCAGGGTCAGGTTCAGTCTGTACAAGTGACACAGCATGTCGACGAAAAAGGCCAGATCCATAATCCACTTCGGGTCCGAGAGCTCGGGATAGTCCTTGTCCTTCTCAGTTTCACAGCATCCAAAAGCTCAAAGAAGCGAGAAAGTACCTTGCCTTTTGACAGCCACCTCACAGTGCAGTGCAGCGGCAGGTCACCTGGAAGCCCTTGGTCCAGCTCAGCGATGAGATTCTTGAATTGGTTAAGCTATGTGTGCGGATGTAGTTGACGATTTCCATCACAGGCCTCATGACGTTGTCTAAATTCAGTGATTTAGAGATGAGTTGCTCCCTGTGGATTATACAATGGAAATTCCAAAACTCTGGAAATGTGTGGTCAGCTTTGCACATCCCCACAATTCAATTCAATTCAATTTTATTTGTATAGCCCTTAATCACCATTACAGTCTCAAAGGGCTTAACAGGCCAAATATTTGTGACACCCCCCTTTACCCATGCTTCCAGGGATGGTCAGGAGTGCAATGGGTGCCACAATTGACATACAGGTAAATACATGAACATCATCTTAAAATGGTGATGGGGTTCTGGCCGGTTATCCATGAGGAGAGTCCAGGCATCCAGTCCAGTACCCGCAACAAGCTAGAACAGACAGAATAGTGAATTAGACCGGAAAAGTACATAGTGGGAATGTATAATGTAACAAGAAAAGCACAAGCAAACAGAGTGGTCTTCACTTCGCATCTGTCGTTTTCACACTCCAAATGCAAGATTGTCGAGGTGCGTTTTGAGCTTTCCTTTGAATAGCTCCACAGAGTCAGCTTCCCTGATCGCTGATGGCAGCCTATTCCTATAGGAAGGGGGCTCGATAGACAAACGCTCTCTGTCCAGCCGATTTCTTTTTAACCTTCGGCAATGAAAGAAGGCCGGCTCCCGAAGACCGGAGGGACCGAGAAGGACTATAAGGAATGATCAGGTCCTTCAGGTAGGATGGAGATAATCCATGCAAGGCTTTACAGGTTAGCAATAGCACCTTAAAGTCTGATCTGAAAGTTATTGGTAGCCAGTGTAGAGAGGCGAGAATAGGTGTGATATGATCAAACTTTCTCGTTCTGGTCAGCAGTCTAGCTGCCGCATTGTGTACCAGCTGCAGACTTTTTGTGGTAGAGTTCGGTAATCCCAAGAACAGTGCATTGCAATAGTCGAAACAAAAAAAACGAAACAAATGCATGAATCAGTGTCTCTGCATCCGCTGCAGATAACATTGGTCTGATTCTTGCAATGTTTCTCAGATGGAAAAAGGCAATTCTAGTTATACTTCTTATATGTTGGTCAAAGCATAGTTGAGGGTCAAACAGGACACCAAGATTTTTGACGGACGCACTCTGTGGGATGGCAAGGCCATCCAACCACAGAGAGACATCCTCAAACTCTTCCCGGTCCTGCTTCGAGCCGGTAATTATCAGCTCTGTCTTCCTAGTGTTAAGCTGTAGGAAGTTTTGTGACATCCAGCCCTTCACAGCAGCCAGACAGGACTCGACCCTTTGAATCTGGGCTGTGTCCCCGGAATCTACAGGAATGTAGAGCTGGGTGTCATCCGCATAGCAATGGAAACTAATTCCGAAGCTGCGGATAACGTCGCCCAGGGGAAGCATGTAAATTGCAAAAAGTATTTTTTTTGCAATTGACCAAGGACCGACCCTTGTGGTACGCCAAAGCGTAATTTACAGTGCTTTGATTCTGAACCCTCATGAAGCACAAATTGGGTTCTATCTGTGAGGTACGATTCAAGCCAACCAAGAGCCGTACCCCCGAAACCAACATAGTGCTGAAGACGGTGAAGAAGAGTGCTGTGGTCGATCGTGTCGAACGCAGCACTCAGGTCCAGCAGCACAAGCATTGAGCTTGTATTTTTATCCAAAGCAAGAAGGATGTCATTTACATCTCTTGTAATAGCAGTTTCAGTTGAGTGGAAATTCCTGAACCCCGACTGGAAAGGTTCGAAGAGATTGTTCCTCGTCAGATAATCAACGATTTGCTTTGCTACAAACCTTTCCTGTACCTTGGACAGGAAGGGCAGATTCGATATAGGCCGATAGTTCCTGACTAATTCAGGATCTAGGCCAGGCTTTTTGAGTAGCGGTTTTAACACCGCAGCCTTGAAATTGGAGGGAACAATTCCTGTTGAAAACGAGAGATTCATAAGCGAGAGGATTGCAGGCCCCACCGTTGGAAGAAGTTCCTTCAGAACCCTGGACGGGAGAGGATCCAACATACAAGTTGTTGGCTTTGATGCCTTTATCAACCTTTCAAGTTCCACCAAAGGAATTGCCTTGAACTCCACGAGAGATGCGTCAGAGTTCACCATCCTACTTGGCAGGACCCCATCCTGCCCCACAGGATGTGTAGGACAAGCATCAATTTCCTCTCTAATTGATTGAATCTTATTCTCAAAGAAATCCATGAATTCACCTGCCACGATCGAGAAGCCAACGGTCTGAGTCTGTTTCAGAGTGAGACTCCTCACCGTGTCAAAAAGAAACTTGTTTCTCTATTCAAGTTGGTAATACTGGAAAAGTAGGCGTTCCTGGCAATAGTCAGCGCACCCTTATAGGTGAGCAGACTGTTATTCCATGCAAGATGAAAGACCTAAAGTTTAGTTGAGTGCCATTTGCGTTCAAGGATCCTGCAGTTTCGCTTCAGAATGTGCGTTTCTGCATTAAACCAGGGGGCTGGTTTTTTCAATGTTCGTTTTTTAGTTACGTTCGGAGCAACTGAATCAATGGCAACAGACAAGGCAATGTTGAGGTCATCAGTAAGGCACTCCACAGAACCACTATAGTTACAAAGAGGTGCAAGTGAACCAGATAACTTATCTGCCATCGCTGTAATGGTTGCAGGTGTGATGCGGCGACAGCTGAAAGTAGCTTGCTGATCGTAGCAGGATACCACCACCTGGAAAGTGAGCAAATGTGGTCTGATAAAGCTGAGGTGTAGGAGGAGACCACTAGCTGTGAAATGTCTACACCGCGGGTCAGAACGAGATCCAGCGTGTTTCCACCGATGTGGGTTGGGTGCTGGACGAGCTGTTTGAAGCCAAGCGTATCTGTAATGGACAGAAAAGCCCTTGCGAGGGCATCAGACGGGTTATTCACATGAATGTTGAAATCCCCAATAAGCAAAATATTGTCTGAGTATGTAGCCAGATCAGCTGCAAAGTCAGAAAACTCATCAACAAAAACTGAATACGGTCCTGGGGGACGGTATACTACAGCTAAAACGAAAGAGTCTGGAACTCGTTTCGCTTCTCGGTGAGCTGAGGTGCAGAGGATCTGAAAATATATATATTCTTTGGCTTTAAATTAAGCTTAGAATTAGATACCTTTCTTAACTTCTCTAGATACTTGGGTGCTAACGTAATGGGGTGGAGTAGCTTCGTTTAGAAAAGAGCCGATCAAAGAGCCGATCATGGCAGGTGCTCTGTAGCCATTGCAGTCAGTTTTGGTATTGGGAGACTTGCTTTCGCAAATGCAGCCACCATCGCTTCTTTTACATCTATTCCACGGGTTCGGTCCTTCAATGGCACAATGTCAAGGAGTTCTTCTCTGATATGACACTCACTTGATACCGACCGTGCAAATATTGCCAACTGTGGCTTGTCCTGAATGTCGCAAGACTCGTCCAATGCGACACTAAAATATTCGCATTCTTGAAGATCGGAGTGCAACTGCAATTCAATAGCCGTGTTAATGTCTGATATTCTGCGTTCAACAGTGTGGCGGGCAGTGTTGGTCAAGTTACTTGGAAAAAGTAATTAGTTACTGATTACTTATCCAAGAAAGTAATCCAGTTACTTTACTGATTACTTATCTTCAAAAGTAATTAGTTACTTTACTAATTACTTTACTTAGTAACTTTTAAAAAACACACTATCTACTATACACAACCTGTATGCGCTTTTTTTAAAACTTGTTTGTATTAGTCTCAATCTTTTTAACGATGCACATTGCAAAAAAAATTAAATATTAAATGCAACAGTCTCTCATTTAAAGAAAACCGTTTTGGTGTGTATACACACCTTCATTCGAATAGATGTAAATAAAATACAGAAATAAAATAATTAAAACCTAAGTCTCTATTAACATTTAGGCTGTTCTAATGTCAAAGAGTAGGCCTATGTGTTTGAACTGTGTGTGGAAGGATGTGTTTCATAGATAAATACATAGATATTATATATAGTTATATGCTACACGTGAATCTCCTAAAATGGCGCAATTTGATTGGTTGGCTATCTCGGGATATTGGGCAATATCCCATGATTGACATCTCAAACTCTATTGTTTTCATCCCAAAATGTCAGCTGATAACAACAAATAAACCTTCGGTCTCTGGGGCTATTCCCCACTATTCACTTAGCCTTTGGCGAATAATTGTTAACTAATAGCCTCATAGATAAATAGCCTAGTCAAGTCTTTACCAAACTACACGTCGGGAATTCATTTAGGTGATTCGGCTCACACAGTATAGCCTACTAAGACCACATAGAACAAGGGAGACAACAAGTCTGACTGGACATACACATAAATAATCACATTAAAACTAAACCCATGCGTTGATAGATAAATAAATAGACGGATAGAAAGATAGTTAAATATGTTATATTATTTGCCTTGCGGAGCCAGCCAATCCTGTGCACGTATGCAAATTAGCCATGTGCGCCTAACACAAGAAAGACATAATGTTGAGAAGTCATACTAAAAACGGATAGCAAGCAAAAGCCGAACAATACTGTCTCAATCACATACTTTTGGTCCATTCTAACTTATGGTAAGAGGCTAGCCTTTAAATCTTTGCAGTGACTGAATGTTGATGATAAAACGGATTGTTTTGCATAAGATGAGTGTGTGCGACTGCGTGTGTCCTTTTCGGCTTCGGCATACTGCATGCTTATGATCAAGGCCTTGTGGTTAGTTGTGGTCTTAGTGAAGCAGCCTAGCCTTGGAGTTTGATAAGTTGGAGTGATTGTGTAGTACGGGCGTGCGAGAGAGAGAGAGAGAGCACACCCGCCGTGGTGATGTTTGGCTTGTTGTGGGCTGTCTGTCGGCAATCGCCGAGTTGGACGGTGTGCTTTGTGTATCATGTGTTCAATGTACATCTGTCTGGTCATATTTGCGGTAGATTGATTGTTAAATAATGTCACACCACGATCGGTTATACTACTTGCAGGCACTCATTTGCAAGTGCACTGATTGCTGTCCGATAGGCTAAGTTGGCCCATAGCTAGCATTATGCCTTCTATTTCTAGATCTTCTGACTAATTAATGTTTTTAATGTTTTTTACATCTTTTACCGAGTCAAACTCAAAGTAATGTCTGAACTTCCATGAATTAAATGCTCCATGTTCGCTCTCTCTCCCGCACTCCATGTCTTGCACACACGTTGGTGTTGTTTACTTCTAGACGTCGCGCCGCTATAGGCTACGTCATTGTCACGAGACAGTCTCACAAAGCAAATACGGCAAAATCCCAAATTCTTTTACTGTCAATGGAAAAAATAAATCACGGTTTAGTAACGCAGTAACGCAGGATGCTTGCGGGAAAGTAAAAGTAATCGAATTACTATTTTTGTAATTGTAATCCCTTACTTTACTCGTTATTTGAAAAAAGTAATTGGATTACAGTAACGCGTTACTTCTAACGCGTTACTGCCCATCACTGGTGGCGGGACAGTTGGACATCTGACACCATTCGTTTTAGTTTGTCGTTTTCAGGAGACAAGACTTTAACAACGTCACTGAGGCATTTTTTTACAAACTCCCCTTCATTGTATGGCTTTTTAGCTTGTGCAATGTTCCAAGCCAGTTGATAAGATGCCAGCGTTAGGGTCTCTGAGTGCGTCGTAGATTTTTGGAACATCTGTGTCTGCTTTTCTGCCTGCCTTTTCAAAGCGATTAACTTGTGCTTGCGAAGTTCAGTCCCTTTCCGAAATTCCTGGTCGACGTTAGCATGGAGTGAGCTGAAGTGGCGCTGAAGATTTGAAGCCTTGAATTGCGCTAATGACGCCTGGAATATAAGGCAGAATGGCTTCCCATTACGTTCAACAAAAAAATGTAAACTCTCCCACTCTGTCAAAAACGTCCTGTGTTCCTATTCATATTTTCTTTTTGCTGTGCATTTTTTACCTGCCATTTTTGGAGCGTATGGGAACGTTATTTTGCGTCATCAATTAAAACGTTTGCAAACATGCACACACATACAAAAAGAGAAGAGAAAACTAGGCAACTAGGCAAAGAGCCGCAGGTTGGCCACCCCTGGTCTATAAGGTCATTCACCCTTTCTGTCCATCCTCTCTCTCAGTCTGAAGGTCTATAAGGTCTTCCTCTCTCTTCTTGCCTCATTAGGTGAGTGCTGCATGCAGCGCTCAACTATTGTTCTTCATAAGTTTTATTCTTTTCTTTCTTTATTATTCTCTACAAACTTTGGGACCTATCTCCTTCCTCAATTTTTCACCAGAGACTCCATTTAAGTTTTTAAATATTCAGAATAGCTTGGAATTGCGCACTTCTTTTTAGATTTTTAAATATTTTATACTTTTTAAGATATTCTACTTTTAAAATATTATCTTTTTTTTAACATGGGATTCAATGGGAGGACGGCAGAGCCGTTCTCTGGTACCTCAAACTGTTTAAGACGTAGCTAAATACATTTTCAACTGTTTATCTTCGTTCAAACCATTTAAAGGCCCACTATGCAACTTCGGGCATTTCTTCGCTGCTTTCTTGGTTTTGGCACGCACATTTCTCTACACAGCGCCCCCTACAGCTTCGTAGTAGATATTTCACAACACTGTCGTAACAACTCGTTGACGACCCTTCCCCATGCACTTCTACGCGAGCCATGTGCATTTGTTTTCAAAGGAGCCGGCGAATGCGTGGAGCCATGTCCGAAGTAGATGTTCATAAAGTGTAGGCAAGGTTATACATTTTTAAAAGGGTGTATTTGTATTGCAATAAACATAAATCCATCCTTTTTTATAGTTGACGGGGAGAATTTATATCCTAGATTATAATTGTTTTATCTTAGGTTGAACAGAACAATCAGTGTAAGAGGTTTGGCCAACATCTCATCTCATCTCCTCATTTTCGACCGCTTATCCGGGGTCGGGTCGCGGGGGGAGCAGCTCAAGCAGGGGGCCCCAGACTTCCCTTTCCCGGGCCACATTGACCAGCTCTGACGGGGGGATCCCGAGGCGTTCCCAGGCCAGTGTTGAGATATAATCTCTCCACCTAGTCCTGGGTCTTCCCCGAGGTCTCCTCCCCACTGGACGTGCCTGAAACACCTCCCAAGGAAGGCGCCCAGTGGGCATCCTTACCAGATGCCCGAACCACCTCAGCTGACTTCTTTCTAAGTAAAGGAGCAGCGGCTCTAATCCGAGTTCCTCACGGATGGCTGAGCTTCTCACCCTATCCCTAAGGGAGACGCCAGCCACCCTTCTGAGAAAACTCATCTCGGCCGCTTGTACCCGCGATCTCGTCCTTTCGGTCATCACCCAGCCCTCATGACCATAGGTGAGGATAGGAACGAAGATCGACCGGTAGATCGAGAGCTTTGCCTTGCGGCTCAGCTCTCTTTTCGTTACAACGGTGCGGTAAATCGAACGCAATACCGCCCCCGCTGCTCCGATTCTCCGGCCAATCTCACGCTCCATAGTACCCTCACTCGCGAACAAGACCCCGAGGTACTTGAACTCGTTCACTTCCTGCTAAGAGTCATGGCCTCAGATTTAGCGGTGCTGATCCTCATCCCAGCCGCTTCACACTCGGCCGCCAGCCGATCCAGTGAGTGCTGAAGGTCACAGGCCGATGATCCAATGAGGACCACATCATCTGCAAAAAGCAGTGACGAGATCCTCAGACCACCGAACTGCAACCCCTCCCCACCACGACTACGCCTCGATATCCTGTCCATGTATATCACAAACAGGATTGGTGACAAGGCGCAGCCCTGGCGGAGACCAGCACCCACTGAGAACGAAACTGACTGGCTGCCGAGGACGCGAACACAGCTCTTGCTTTGGGAGTACAGAGATTGGATGGCCCTGAGGATAGACCCCCTTACCCCATACTCCCGCAGCACCTCCCACAGTTTCTCCCGGGGGACCCGGTCATACGCCTTCTCCAGATCCACAAAACACATGTAGACCGGATGGGCATACTCCCAGGCCCCCTCCAGGATCCTTGCGAGAGTGAAGGGCTGGTCCGTAGTTCCACGTCCGGGGCGAAAACCGCATTGTTCCTCTTCAATCTGAGGTTCGACGATCGGCCGAACCCTCCTTTCCAGCACCTTGGAGTAGACTTTACCAGGGAGGCTGAGAAGTGTGATACCCCGGTAATTGGCACACACTCTCTGGTCCCCCTTTTTGAACAGGGGAACCACCACCCCGGTTTGCCACTCCTTTGGCACTGTACCCGACTACCACGCGATGTTGAATAGGCGTGTCAACCATGACAGCCCCTCAACACCCAGAGCCTTTAGCATTTCTGGCTGGATCTCATCAATCCCTGGGGCTGTGCCACTGCGGAGATGTTTGACTACCTCAGTGACCTCCACCAGGGAAATTGACGACGAAACACCATCAACCTCGAGCTCTGCCTCCAACATAGAGGGCGTGTTATTCGGATTCAGGAGTTCCTCAAAGTGTTCCTTCCAACGTCCGACGACCTCCTCAGTTGAGGTCAACAGAGTCCCATCCTTACTGTACACAGCTTGGATGGTTCCCCGTTTCCCCCTCCTGAGGTGCCGGATAGTCTTCCAGAAACACTTTGGTGCAGACCGAAAGTCCTTCTCCATGGCCTCTCCGAACTTCTCCCACACCCGCTGCTTAGCCTCCGACACGGCAGCAGCTGCAGCCCTTCGGGCCTGTCGGTACCCTGCAACCGAGTCAGGAGTCCTCCAGGATATCATATCCCGGAAGGCCTCCTTCTTCAAACGGACGGCTTCCCTGACCACCGGTGTCCACCATGGTGTCCGAGGGTTACCGCCCCTTGAGGAGCCTAAGACCCTGAGGCCACAGCTAGCCACCGCAGCTTCAGCAATGGAGGCTTTGAACACCGCCCACTCCGGCTCAATGCCCCCAACCTCCACAGGAATGCCAGAAAAACTCAGCCGGAGGTGTGAGTTGAAGATACCTAGGACGGGGGCCTCCTCCAGACGTTCCCAGTTCACCCGCACTACTCGTTTGGGCTTACCAGGTCTATCCGGAAATTTCCCCCATTCCCTGATCCAACTCACAACCAGATGGTGGTCGGTTGACAGTTCCGCCCCTCTCTTTACCCGAGTGTCCAAAACATGCGGCCTCAGATCAGATGACACGATCACAAAATCGATCATTGCTCTTCGGCCTAGGGTACTCTGGTACCAGGTACACTTATGAGCACCCTTATGTTCGAACATGGTGTTTGTTATGGATAATCCATGACGAGCACAGAAGTCCAATAACAAACAACCGCTCGGGTTTTGATCAGGGAGGCTGTTCCTCCCCACCACGCCTCTCCAGGTGTCTCCATCGTTGCCCACGTGGGCGTTGAAGTCTCCCAGCAGAACTACGGAGTCCCCTACTGGAGCCCCATACAGGACTCCATTCAGGGTCTCCAAGAAGGCAGAGTACTCTGAGCTGCTGTTTGGTGCATACGCACAAACAACAGTCAGAGTTTTCCCCCCTACAACCCTTAGGTGCAGGGAGGCGACCCTCTCGTCTACCGGGGTAAACTCCAACACAGCGACGTCCCCAGAGCCAGCTTCTGCCGCCCAGGTCTAGTCCGTCGAGACCCCTGACCTTCGCTGCCACCCATGTGGCTGCGCACCTGACCCCAACGGGTCTTCCCACAGGTGGTGGGCCCATTGGATGAAGAGAGGGGGGGTGCCACGTAGTTTGTTCGGGCTGTGCCCGACCGGGCTCCGTGGCAAACCCGGCCACCAGGCGCTCGCCATCGAGCCCTCCGTCTGGGCCTGGCTCCAGACAGGGGCCCCGGGCTTCCTCCGGGCCGGGTCACATCTCCTCTTATTCCGATATTCATTGGAGTTTTTGAACCATTCTTAGTCTGGCCCCTCACCTGAGACCACTCTGCCATGAGAGACCCTACCAGGAGCACAAGGCTCCAGACAACACAGCCCTCAGGTTCACAGGGACACGCAAACCTCTCCACCACGATAAGGTGACGGTTCCAGGAGAGGGGTTTGGCCAACATAATAATCTAAATAAACAAGAACCTGGATTCGGGGATTCAGTCTATATCTGGGGGACGAGACAGACGAACAGCAAAACACCCATGGAAACAAAGGTGTTTATATGGTTGCAACCAAGCAAGCTAGAAACATACAGGGCTCACAACAAAACGGTCGAGAAAACAATTTTTACAGGGCTCACAACAAAATGGTTGAGCACATTTGTACAGAGACTATCAACATCAAGAATACCACGAAGACAAAGGCCACCCAAGGGTACTTTCAATTTCAAAAGCAACACGGCCGAGTCGGCGTCTGATTTGCAGTCTTCTTTTTCTTTCAGTTCACGCTATTCCTGAAAAGCTTGCCCAACGTTTACTCGTGTCTGGCCTCTCTGTCGGTCAGTCTCCCTTTTCTCTTCTTCTGTTCCTCCGACATTGGGTTTCTCTGTCTCTTTTTAGTCGGCTGATCTATGATGAATATAACAATCCATTAGTGACTTGTGTTTATATCGAGCCGGTTCCGTGTTTGGGGGTCTGTGCCGTAAAGCAATTCGTTACCTCGCGAGACCCGAGACTCCCGCGAGAGTGGGCGGCGGGTCGCCGGCAGAAACATATTCCTTTTCTCCGCCAAGATGCGCAAGGGTGAGTCGAAACAACGAACAATCGAACAAAAATGTATAATAGAACCATCGCAATGACTCTTAGCCTGTTATATTAAGGTAAATCAAGCCAAAAAAGTTGCATAGTTCCCCTTTCACTCGTGTCTGATCTCTTTTCTGGTCCATTCTTCTTTTGTTCCACCGACGGTCGCCTCTTGGGTCCCTTATCAGTCGATTGATCCATGATGAATGCAACAATTGCCTCGCAACTGGCTGTTTATATCTAGCCGGTGCCATGTTTGGGTGTGTGTCTGTGCCGTAAAGCATTTTCGAAACAACAATCTGACTACATTTTCGAGGATACTTCCGCTGCGTCACATCCGGATTGTCTCGGTCCGAACAGATCAAGTTGCATACGCGCTTTTTCACTGGAGAGGCGACATGAGTAAATGACACACCCACCAATCGACCCAGAAATGGATGCAGAACCATCAGCATAACTCTCAACCTGCATACTTAATGTAATTTTGGCTAAAAAAGTTGCATAGTGGGCCTTTAACAAACCTACACAATTGTATCTTCAATAATATTGTAACCGAGTTCCTGTTAGGGACTCTTATTTTGAAGGAGCAGAACGGAAGTGTCTGCGTGTGGGTCGCTGTTTTGACTGTGTGTTGGGAGCGCGAAAATAATAAATAGGATCGCCCCGCTCAGTGAGTGGAGTTGTTCGATTCTTCTTTTATATATTGCCCAAATAGACACAACAATAAAACGCTCGGTTACAATATCCAAACGGGATTTCGATATCATTTAAACTTTCTTCAGAATCACAGTTTCTAATAATATAATGTGTGTGTGTATAATAATACTTTTTACTTGCATAATCTTTAGTCAGTGATTACGTCTGATCTTTAGTTTTATAGTTATTAGGACGATTTTATCGGCTCGCTCGCATGTTTCAACGACGTCAGGTTGCTAGGGACGCTGCTTTCGCTAAACTAGCAGCTCACGTGTTTCCTGCGTTTGTGTTATTAAACCGTTACTTTATGTAGCCTAACTTTTAATGATATCATCTTGTTAGAAACACGTATATCTGAGAGCCAACCCAGTCGCCAAAAGCATACGTTGACAGTGTACGTTTTCGTGAACACTGGATTACGTCGCATTTCAACATAAATAGCGTGTTATACACACACACACACACACACACACACACACACACACACACACACACAATGCATTTCGCTGCTAAAACAACAACGACAGATATTCCCTCAATTATTATTACTTTCAAAACGTTGGCCAAGATGGAATATCCTTTTTATTTGGGCTGCTTCTAGGACATTTTGGGTGGATTTTGAACGGTATGTGGGCAGGACATTTTTTGCAGGACCTGGCAACCCTGCGCTGTTGCCCGGGGTGCTGAAATGCTCCGGAACAGATCTGGATCCACTATGGCCAAAAGACTTGTATGCCCCCCCCCCCCCCCCCCCCACTTAAATAAATTCTATGGCAGAATAAAGAATAAATTCATGCATTATCATTCAACTTGAACATGTGTTTTTACAGTAGGCCTATAGCGTGGTGGAGGGGTGACGTATGCTGGCCAACCCGGAAGTGAGCGTCGCCCTGGTTTCCCTTGACAAAAAGCCAACGGGTTTTTCCATTGGATTTTGGATTATTGCAGAAAAATTAGCATCTTTGAAGCACCTCCTCGAAAACTGAAAATAAATAAATAAATAAAAATATCTGTGCTCCAAAGAACGAAATGTAAACCAATGCATTCTGAACGGGAGTGTTTCTCCGATTTTTCCATGCTACACAGAACGAAATGTAAACCCATGCAAATAAAGACTTCATGTTCATAATAATTTAAATATCATTATTCTCCTCAGTGGGTAGAGTGGTATTCTATTTTTTTCAACGGGGCTGCATCCAGTCACTTGACCGTCATGGTTGCTATGGTGGTTGCTATCGACCGTCCCCTCTAATCCTTACATGGTTCTAAAAACCACGCGGCAAAGGAGCTGCCGTCCATTGTGTTGTTTTTGTCGTAAACTAGGGTCCGATGGTTAAAAAATGGACAGATATTCCAAGGTATCCTTAAAAGGCAGCTTGGATGTTTTTGTTTTGTGCAGTTAAGACTTCTTCTATAACCTATTTTTGAAAGCAAAACACCAAGCTCATTGATTTAACGAGGCAGGGTTATTTGAAACAATTTATTCAATAAATATTTATGAGAGGTCATTCCTTCTCCTGAGTTGCATCCTATTTATGTCTAGTGTACAACCCTACTGTCCACAAGCATCACCCCCCCCCCTCCCCATATGGATTTGGAGAATTGCTGCCACGTCCCAGTGGTGGAGGTATCATATATATGAAAGAGGGCATTGAATTATACTACAATGATCAATTAGGAGGCCGAAGCCCTAAAGGAAGTGATGCAATAGGTGACTGAGTCAACAACATTTAAGTAAGCCTTGGGGTCTCTTATATATCAAAGGACGCATACACGCTTCAACCTGTGGCTTATAGGAAATGACTCAGCAAGTGCTCCATCTCGTTGCGCCTCACCCAGCGGCTCGCTTGCAAGATTTGGGCCTGAAGTTCTTCCCAGACCTACACCGTAGCCATCCAACCTGCATATCTGAGAATCAGGCCTCTCTTTAATAATGACAAAAAGTTATGAGAGAAATACACATAAACTTTTGTTGTCTCATAAGCGGCGTGGTGCCGGCTCCTTTTGACCTTTTGACCCCAGACTTCTGAGGGAATAGCTGAATCAATTCATTAGTCAATCAGAAGTATGTAAATATCTTCCCGGTGGCGGAAGAGGGCGGACATGAGCATATTCGAACATGTTTAATGGTAGTAATTAGCTGTCGAAATTGGAGGCCTTAATCAATAATGAGCAGCTATTGATTTAGATGTCAAAGGACACCTTGTTTGCCCAGTTACGCCTCCGGGAAGATATTTTCATACTTCTAATGGATTGATTCATATTTTAAGGTTCTCGGAGTGAGACTTTAAGCGGCTGCAGCAGAAGTGTTGAGACGAAAGATGATATCAAGACATTTATAGAATATTCCGATTCACATTATGATTCTTCGTCATAACTATCCGACCAAACATCCTTCACATTCACTGAGCGAAGATTATGAAAGTCCAGGCCCCCCTCCATCTCGTTGCACCTGCACCCAGCGGCTCGCTTGCATGATTTTGGCCTGAAGTTCTTCCCAGACCTACACCCTAGCCATCCAACATGCATATCTTAGAATCAGGCCGCGTGGTTTTTAGAACCATGTAAGGATTAGAGGGGACGGTCGATAGCAACCACCATAGCAACCATGACGGTCAAGTGACTGGATGCAGCCCCGTTGAAAAAAATAGAATACCACTCTACACACTGAGGAGAATAATGATATTTAAATTATTATGAACATGAAGTCTTTATTGGCATGGGTTTACATTTCGTTCTGTGTAGCATGGAAAAATCGGAGAAACACTCCCGTTCAGAATGCATTGGTTTACATTTCGTTCTTTGGAGCACAGATATTTTTATTTATTTATTTATTTTCAGTTTTTGAGGAGGTGCTTCAAAGATGCTAATTTTTCTGCAATAATCCAAAATCCAATGGAAAAACCCGTTGGCTATTTGTCAAGGGAAACCAGGGCGACGCTCACTTCCGGGTTGGCCAACATACGTCACCCCTCCACCACGCTATACTGTAAAAACACATGTTCAAGTTGAATGATAATGCATGAATTTATTCTTTATTCTGCCATAGAATTTATTTAAGGGGGGGGGGGGGGGGGGCATACAAGTCTTTTGGCCATAGTGGATCCAGATCTGTTCCGGAGCATTTCAGCACCCCGGGCAACAGCGCAGGGTTGCCAGGTCCTGCCCACATACCGTTCAAAATCCACCCAAAATGTCCTAGAAGCAGCCCAAATAAAAAGGATATTCCACCTTGGCCAACGTTTTGAAAGTAATAATAATTGAGGGAATATCTGTCGTTGTTGTTTTAGCAGCGAAATGCATTGTGTGTGTGTGTGTGTGTGTGTGTGTGTGTGTGTGTGTGTGTGTGTGTGTGTGTGTGTGTGTGTGTGTGTGTGTGTGTATAACACGCTATTCATGTTGAAATGCGACGTAATCCAGTGTTCACGAAAACGTACACTGTCAACGTATGCTTTTGGCGACTGGGTTGGCTCTCAGATATACGTGTTTCTAACAAGATGATATCATTAAAAGTTAGGCTACATAAAGTAACGGTTTAATAACACAAACGCAGGAAACACGTGAGCTGCTAGTTTAGCGAAAACAGCGTCCCTAGCAACCTGACGTTGTTGAAACATGCGAGCGAGCCGATAAAATCTTCCTAATAACTATAAAACTAAAGATCAGACGTAATCACTGACTAAAGATTATGCAAGTAAAAAGTATATTTCTCGCTAGAAATGTTATTAGAAACAAGTTTAACGGTGATTCGGTCCTAAAATAGGCCTATTGCATTTCCCATTCGATTAATAAAGAAAACCAAGCCGGAGCCCGTGCACGTTCTGCCCGAGCCCGGCCCGCCCCGACAGATTAACTGTAATTATGAGCCCGAGCCCGATTTCAACCCAACATTTTTTTTAATACATATGTAACTTTGTTCACATTTAGTCTACTCTGCTAAATATATATGTAAGGGATAATGCATAGAACGCCGGTCATTATCGGGAAAATAAGCCCCACCAGGGCGAACAGTACGCCGACGCGCAGCGAAGATGTCTTGCTTCGCCCTGAAGGGTCTTATTTTCGATATTGACCGGCGACGTTCTATACATTAGCCCGCTTATTACACGGCTACTGCCAAAACGAAAAAATAACTGTCTTTTTTACAATTTATTCGTTACCAGCATTCGGAGTGTTGATCAGCAGAGGGGTTGACAAGTCACCGGACCCATGCAAGTGAACGGAGCGTTCCACGGCATTGAGAAGACCCGTGTAATAAAGACCTATAATATTTCTGTTTATGGCATAGATTTCTCCTCAGATTAGGCTAATAAACCAATGATAAAATAAAAATAAAAACGCTCGATCAAAGTCCCGGCCCGAGGATAGTGGTGGGAAAAATCGGCCCGACCCGGCCCGCGGGTCGGGTTGGGTCTGGTCGGGCTCGGGCTCGGGCAGAGAATCTAAACACTGACTGGAACTACTTAGCAGGTGTCTGTGGGCCAATATCAGTAGATAATACACACCCTGCAGCCAATCAGAATACGAGTATTCCCCCAGACTGTGGTATAAACAATATACCAGTTAGTTATAATCAACCCCTACATATCAATATCAATGATAACCCATTATTATACGGTATGATTTCTAGATGTCACGTCCGCTCGCGACACTGGACTTGCGAGGCATCGACGCGGACTTCCATTCACATAGCCAAAAACAAGACAATAGATCAATGGCTAGATCAAAACATCAAGACATACAATTCTAAAAAGAACAGATGAAGCAGCTACCCTTTTTTCCTTCGCGGTTTGCCTGAGCAGCGCACCTGCATTTAATCTATCCGTGAATTGTCACAATTTCTCAGAATCAAAGGTGAAAGTAGAAACGGGTGGCCTAAAGCTGTCATATTGTTCACAGACAAGTTTAAGTAGAAACGGGTGGCCAAAAGCTGTCATATTGTTAGTTATCACAGACAATTTTTAACAATAAATGTTCTGTACGGAGCTCCTTAAGGGACATTAGGGAGAACGCTCCCGCACAGAACCTTAGTTTGGAAGTCGTGCTTAGTGACACGACAAATACTTCCAATTGAAATACATGGGTTTGAAATTTGTGCTTTTTAACACGAACATTTTGAAAATACGTGTCCCTGATCACGTTTCAATAGATTAAATAACGTGACAGTGTCACGTATTTTCGTGAGACCGGATTGGAGCATCAGCCTTTTGAAGACGAGCAAGGGCTGCTGGTAGCATATGTTAGCATAAAAAAAGAAGAAAAATACAAGCACCCAGAGGAGAATTGCATCTGCCAAATCCTGACCACCAGTAAACACTTGCGAAGGACCAATGTAGACTTCACTCGTTACAACATCATCGCAAATAAAATCCCCTTCAGTTTAGGATAATCACACAGGTTATGCGAGAACATATTTATGTCAGGATAGGCCTACCAGGCTCCAAGTCGTCACATATCTCAATCAGACAAAACCAACTATAACCACATTGGCATCGCAATCGCACCGTGTGTAGCTGCTACTAGCTGCAATCTATATATACAATGCATACTAACTGGAGCACCAACCAGAATCAGATCACAATCGCTTAGGACCGTTGGTAACCTTTGGCCAGGTCATCATAATTCACGAGCAAACAGAACCAGCAGCAAAGTTTACGTAAACCAATTTCTTACCTTATGTGGCCCTCCACATGCAGGCTAGATGACGTATCCATATCGATATCCAGTGTCACAAACATGCTTTTTATAGGAAGCAAAAGGACTGGCTATTTTCTGAATAAAAATGTAAATTTTGGCTGTCTGTCTTGAAACTTCTCCAGTGCGTTCACACCAAACGCAACGGGACGACAAGATCCCATACAAAGTGAACGTACAGACGCGTATCGGGCGATTTTTTTGGATTTGTCGCACCACACTTTCGCCGTGCACAGGCGAGCGCGTTCACGAGGATTTGTGGCGCGACAAATTTCAACTTTGACACGAATTTCGCGTGATGACAGCCAATCAGCGTTCAACAGCGTGGCCACTGAGTGACATGTGTAACGTAACAGCCAATCAGCGTTCAACCGTCAAACTCAGCGCAGTGCAGTCCGGGGTGTACTGCAGCATGGAGGAGAAAGTGATTGTTGCCGTTTGCGACTCTCGGAGCTCTATATATAATAGTATATAATATATTATAATTGTATATATAATATCACGGCCAAAAGCTCTGTGTGCCTCCGGATGGCCGTAGCGCGGGGAGCTCATAGGGATTGGGCTTCTCCGGAGTCGGGGTTTGTTTACCGGCGTTGCTATGGGTTCCGGTCTTGTGTGTTCCAACGGTTTATTAGGTAGGCCTATCTAATAAATGATGTCTTCGAGCGCGCCTATCGCATGATTTTAGACTAGACGATTTCGGTTGAGTATGTGGGGATTTTTTCAGTCGCAATTGGTTTGCACATTTTTAAAACTGGTGGGGACAAAATTCGTATTTCAAACAGTGGGGGGGACATGTCCCCCCCGTCCCCCCCGTAATCGACGACTATGCTTGGTGCAAAAAGAAAGATTGTTGTGCAAGTAAAATATTCAATGTGGATAATACTTGGTTAAAGTAAGTAAAGCCATGGAACACAGCGTAAGTGAAAGATAACATTTCCAACTGAAATAATTATCAGTTGGTCGTTATCAGTTGATAGCGCTGTCTTACTATGAGAAACAAATAAAGGTAGATATCTTACAATTTTGACACTTGACACCTCTATTTATATGCTAACTAGACTATAGACTGCTTCCAGAGCAACGACTCGAGGCGGGTGTGGCAGGGGGTCCAGCACATGACCCACTTCAGAGCCAACAGGCTCTTAGCCGACGGGGATAACCCACAGCTGGTGGAAGAGCTGAACTCCTTCTACGCACGGTTCAAGATGGGGCCGGGGAGGGGAAGCCACATCACAACCCCCACACCCACTTGCCCCCACCAGCCTCACCCTCACAGAACACGAGGTGAGACGCACGCTGAAGGCGGTGAACCCCAGAAAAGCAGCAGGGCCGGATGGGGTCCCAGGACGGGTGCTGAGGTGCTGACCAGCTGACCGGGGTCCTCCCCCAGATCTTTAATCGGTCCCTGTCCCAGGCCATCGTCCCACCCTGCCTGAAAACCTCTACAATCATCCCGGTCCCAAAGAAAAGCACTGTGAGCTGCCTCAACGACCCCGGCCCGGTGACATGAAGTGCTTTGAGAAGCTAGTCCGTAGTCGCATCATCTCATCCATGCCGCCCAGACTAGACCCACACCAGTTTGCCTACCGAGCCAACAGGTCCGCAGAAGACGCCATCGTGACGGCTCTCCACTCCCCCCTGTCCCACCTGGAGGAGAGGAGTAGCTACGTCAGAATGCTCTTCGTGGATTTCAGCTCGGCGTTCAACACCATACTTCCGGACAGGCTGGTGTTTAAACTGACAAACCTGGGACTACCACTCGACACCTGCACCTGGATTAAGGACTTCCTGTAGGCTCCCACACCTCCACAGCCCTCAGACTCAGCACCGGGTCCCCTCAGGGCTGCGTGTTGAGCCCCCTGCTCTACTCCCTCTATACTCACGACTTTATCCCCGTTCACCCCAGCAATGACATCATAAAGTATGCGGACAACACCACCGTGGTGGGCCGCATCTTGGGGGTGTCATGGCCACTGTTGTGGTGCTGTGTATTCTGCCCCTGTGTTGGCCTCGCCCCCTGTCTGTCTCTGCCTTGCCTGCCACTCAAATGCTCACACCTGGCCTGCATCGTCTCATCAACTCCCCTACAAATACACCTGGTTTCCCTGCAGTCATCGCCAGATCGTACTTCGTGTTACTCGTTCCTGGCTCCAGTGTATCTCTCTAGTGTTCTCTCTTGTGGAATTCTCGTGCCTCACCTTTGTTTTCTCTCACCTATAGTTTTTGGATCGTCACCTCCAGCCTGCAGTCTTCACTCCCTCCAGCCCGATACGCCCCACTCCAACCAACCTCCTGCTTCACTCCTAGCGGAACTAAATAAACCTGTTCACCGTCACTCCAACTCCTGTCCTGTCTCTGTGTTCTGCTCTTGGGTCCAGCAGCTAACGCTACCCTAACAGAACGATCTGGCCAACAATGGACCCAGCGGACATGGACTCCTTCCGCCAAGCTCTCTCCACTCAAGGCGCCCGGGTTGGGGAACACAGCCAAGCTCTCCGGGAAATGATGGAGGCTTTTAAAGACCTCTCTACCCGGGTCACGCAGATCGGCGCCCAACTGGACTTACTGGTCTCCCACACCACGGCTTCCCCGTCGGCAACGGTACCGACCCCTGTTCCTGCTCCCCTGGCTCAGCCGTCACAGGCCCGTGAGCCTTTCATTCCTGCTCCTGAGCGCTATGCTGGGGACATGGGGACATGGGGACATGTAGGGCGTTTTTAATCCAGTGTTCCTTAGTTTTTGATCAGCAACCTCTTACCTACCCAACTGATAGGTCAAGAATTGCTTTTGTTTTTGGTTTGCTTAAGGGAAATGCTCTAGCGTGGGCATCTGCATTGTGGGACAGTGGATCCCGAGCTGGTGAGAACTTTGATTTATTTGTTTCTGAGATGAGGAGGGTTTTCGACCACCCAGTCGAGGGAGGGGACGCCGCCAAGCGGCTTATGTCCCTACGACAGGGCTCCCGCAGTGTAGCCGAATTTTCCGTGGAGTTTAGGACTGTAGCAGCCAACTCGGGCTGGAACGACCAGTCACTACAAGGTCTTTTTCTTTCCTGCCTTAATGAGCCAATTAAGGATGAGCTAGCTACTAGGGATGAGGCAGACAGCCTTGAGGAAGTAATCTCCCTCTCCATCCGGCTGGATAACCGCCTCCGTGAGCGGCGTAGGGAGAGGGCTAGCCGCCCCATGTCTTCAGCATTCTCTGGTCCCTCTTTTCCACACCTACCGAGAGCTGCTCTCCCCCAACCTGTGCCACGAGCAGTATCTGAAGGGGAGCCCATGCAGCTGGGGCGCACCCGACTGACCCAGGCACAGCGCCTCCAACGGATAAGGACGGAATTTGTCTGTATTGTGCACTGCCCGGACATTCCATCTCCGCCTGCCCCTCGCTGCCAAAAGACGAGGCTCAGCAGTGAACGTTGGGGCCCTGTTGAGTCACACCTCGTCCTTCCCAGTCCCCAACGGTTCACGCACCCTGCTGGATGCTACTCTCCTGTCCCTCGGCAACCCCCTTTCGGTGTCCGCCATGGTGGATTCTGGGGCTGATGAGAATTTTATCGATTCTGGGTTTGCTTCCCGAGTTGGCATTGCGTTGGAACAGCTCCCCTCTCCCTTAGACGCAAATGCCTTGGACGGCCAACACCTTGCCCGCATTACTCACCGAACGAAGCCCCTGGAATTGATTGTTTCGGGAAACCACCATGAGACTCTTCAGTTTTTTGTTATCCTGTCCCCTTAGACTCCCCTGGTCCTTGGTCACCCCTGGCTCAAGCAGCACAATCCCCAGTTCGACTGGTCTGCTGGCAAGGTGGTGAGTTGGAGCGATTTTTGTCATTCGACCTGCTTAAAATCTGCCCTGTTCCCGGTAGAGGGGGGTGTCCACTCATCCAAGGAACCCCCCGACCTGTCCTTAGTACCCCCTGAATATCACGACATTGGAGAGGTGTTCAGCAAGTGTCGTGCACTTTCCCTGCCTCCCCATCGTCCCTATGACTGCGCCATTGAGCTCCTCCCGGTGCCCCTTTGCCCAGTAGTCGCCTGTACAACTTGTCCCGCCCTGAAAGGGAGGCCATGGAGGGGTATATTCAGGATTCGCTCTCTTCTGGCCTCATTAGGCCATCGTCTTCTCCCGTTGGTGCAGGTTTTTTTTTTGTTACCAAGAAAGATAAGTCTCTTCGCCCCTGTATTGATTTCCGTGGTCTCAATAACATTACTGTTAGAAATAAGTATGCCTTGCCCCTCATCAGTTCCGCGTTCGAGCCTCTGCAGGGCGCCACTATCTTTTCTAAACTGGACCTACGCAATGCATACCACCTGGTGCGTATCCGTAAGGGAGATGAGTGGAAGACTGCCTTTAACACCCCCCCTTGGTCACTTCGAGTACCTTGTAATGCCTTTCGGTCTAACGAATGCCCCCGCTGTGTTCCAGAACCTGGTCAATGACGTGCTCCGGGACTTCCTCAACCGCTGTCTTCGTCTATATAGACGACATCCTCATTTTTTCCCGCAACAAGGAGGAACACGTCCATCATGTGAGGCAAGTTCTCCAGCGGTTGCTGGAGAATAAACTCTATGTAAAGGCTGAGAAATGCGAGTTCAGTGCAACCTCTGTTTCCTTCCTCGGTTACATCATTGAGAGCGGGCAGGTGAGGACCTGCCCAGAGAAGATCAAGGCGGTGGCAGACTGGACCGTTCCCGGGACACGCAAGAAGCTTCAGCAGTTTCTCGGTTTCGCCAATTTCTACCGGAGGTTCATCCGCAACTACAGCAGGGTTGCAGCTCCTCTCACTCGCCTCACCTCTCCCGCAATCCCATATGCCTGGACACCAGAGGCGGATGTTGCCTTTTCGAGGCTCAAAGGACTATTCTCATCCGCCCCTATTCTGATCCAACCTGACACCTCCAGGCAGTTCATCGTGGAAGTCGATGCCTCTGACACTGGAGTGGGGGCCGTTCTGTCCCAACGTGCTCCTGTTGATGAGAGGATTCATCCCTGCGCCTTCTTCTCTCGCCGGCTATCACCTGCTGAGCGCAACTATGACATTGGCAACAGAGAGCTGCTTGCTGTGAAGCTGGCATTGGAGGAGTGGCGGCACTGGCTGGAGGGGGCGGAACTGCCGTTTGTGGTTTGGACCGACCACAAGAATCTGTCTTACTTACAGACAGCAAAACGCCTAAACTCCCGCCAGGCCCGGTGGTCCCTGTTTTTTGGGCGGTTCAACTTCGTCCTCACCTACCGTCCGGGATCCCGGAACATCAAGCCGGATGCCCTCTCTCGTCAGTTTTTCTCTGAGAACTCGCCGGCTCCACCGGACACCATCCTCTCTTCTTCCTGCCTCAAGGTGGCGGCTGTCACCTGGGAGATTGAGTCCCTTGTCCGGAGGGCCCAAACTTCTCAACCGGATCCGGGTACCGGCCCCCCAAATCGCCTTTTTGTCCCTAGCTCTGCTCGCTCCCAAGTTCTGCTGTGGTGTCATACGTCTCACTTTGCCTGTCACCCTGGCGTGAATCGCACCCTGTCCCTCCTGAAGCGGCACTTTTGGTGGCAAACAATGGACGCCGACACACGGTCGTTCGTCCATGCCTGCACGGTGTGTGCTTGTGCCAAGTCCTCCCACCAACCCGCTGCTGGCCTGCTACATCCCCTCCCAATCCCGGGTCGGCCCTGGTCTCACATTGGCCTTGATTTTGTAACCGGTCTTCTAACCGGTCTTTTGTAACCGGACCCCCCTCTAATGGCCACACTGTCATTCTCACTGTCGTGGACCGGTTTTCCAAGGCTGCTCACTTTATTGCCCTCCCCAAGCTCCCGACTGCCTCAGAGACCGCCCAGCTGCTTGTACAACATGTTGTTCGCCTCCACGGGATCCCTGCCGACCTCGTCTCTGACCGTGGTCCCCAATTCATTTCTCAGGTCTGGAAGGCCTTCTGTCGGGCGTTGGGGGCCTCAGTCAGCCTGTCTTCTGGTTTCCATCCACAGACGAATGGGCAGGCAGAGAGAGCGAACCAGGACCTGGGAACCGCGCTGCGCTGTGTGGTTGCGCGCAACCCATCTGCATGGAGCGAACACCTCTCTTGGATTGAGTACGCGCACAACTCATTGCCCAGTGCAGCTACTGGCATGTCCCCTTTTGAGTGCTCCCTGGGCTACCTGCCGCCCTTGTTCCCCGCTCAGGAGAAAGACATCTCTGTTCCCTCCGTTCAGCACCATCTCCGCCGTTGCCACAGGGTGTGGAAGGACGCCGCTCTGCTGAGCAGAACCGGCGAATCGCTGACCGTCGCAGAGTTCCCGCTCCTGCTTATCGAGTGGGTCAGCAGGTGTGGCTTTCCTCAAGGGACCTCCCTCTTCAGACTGGTTCTAAAAAACGAACCCCTCGCTTTGTGGGCCCCTTCCCTATTGATGCCATCATCAATCCGTCTGCCATAAGGCTTAAGCTGCCTCGGGCTATGCGTGTTCACCCCACTTTTCATTTCTCTCTGGTAAAACCAGTCTCCACCAGCCCTCTCTGCCCCCCAGCCGCTCCCCCCCCTCCTCCCCGTTTGATCGATGACCACCCGGCTTTCACCGTCCAGCGGTTACTGGACGTATGTCGCCGGGGTAGGGGTTTTCAATACCTTGCAGATTGGGAGGGATATGGGCCAGAGGAGAGGAGCTGGATTTTGCGGGGACTCATCCTCGACCCCTCTCTCGTTCGGGATTTTCATCTGGCTCACCCTGAGAAGCCTAGGCCGCCAAGAGGCGTCCGTTGAGGGGGAGGTCCTGTCATGGCCACTGTTGTGGTGCTGTGTATTCTGCCCCTGTGTTGGCCATGCCCCCTGTCTGTCTCTGCCTTGCCTGCCACTCAACTGCTCACACCTGGCCTGCATCGTCTCATCAACTCCCCTACAAATACACCTGGTTTCCCTGCAGTCATCGCCAGATCGTACTTCGTGTTACCGTGGTAGTTACTCGTTCCTGGCTCCAGTGTATCTCTCTAGTGTTCTCTCTTGTGGAATTCTCGTGCCTCACCTTTGTTTTCTCTCACCTATAGTTTTTGGATCGTCACCTCCAGCCTGCAGTCTTCACTCCCTCCAGCCCGATACGCCCCACTCCAACCAACCTCCTGCTTCACTCCTAGCTGAACTAAATAAACCTGTTCACCGTCACTCCAACTCCTGTCCTGTCTCTGTGTTCTGCTCTTGGGTCCAGCAGCTAACGCTACCCTAACAGGGGGGAGACGAGACTGCATTCCGGGACGAGGTTTAGCAGCTGAGCAAGCAGTGCAAGGCTAATAACCTGCTACTGAACCAGCTCAAAACCCGGGAGGTCACCATCGACTTCAGGAGGAAGAAGACCGCGATCCAGCCCCTGCTCATCGACGGTGGCTGCGTGGAGGGGTTGCAGCATTCTGCTTCCTGGGGGTGCACATCCAGGAGGACCAACACCACAGCCATCATTAAGAAGGCACAACAGTGACTCAATTTCCTGAGAGTCCTCAGGAACTACCACCTTAGGGAGGAGTTGCTTGTGACCTTCTACCGCTGTTCAGTTGAGGGCATCATCACCTACTGTATCTGCGTGTGGTTCTCCAGTTACATAGCGGCAGAGAGGAAGGCACTACAGCGGGTCGTTAACTCGGCCCAGAAGATCATCGGCTGCCCTCTCCCCTCTCTGGAGGAACTGTACAACACCCGCTGCCTCAATTAGATGTATCCGTTTTAGTTAGATATGTCTTATTTTTTTCAACATGTGGCATCTACTGGGGAACTGTGCAATTCCCTACGAACCATCTATTTATTTATCTATTTATCTATTATTATATTAAATATTTATTTATTTTTCTAATGACTTGTGCAATTTTTTTGGTTTCATGTTTTTTCAAGTCATTGAACTGCACTTTAACTCAGTTTTAGTTAGATTTATATTAGATGTGTCAGTTTTAGTTAGATATATATTAGATGTATCAGTTTTAGTCAGATTTATATTAGATGTTAGATTTATATTAGATGTATCAGTTTTAGTTAGATATGTCTTATTTTTTTTTCTTCTTCTTTTTTATCATACTGTAAACATAGTTTATGTATGTTCCTTGTCCTCTCTTTTACTTTAAGCACCAGGAGGGAGCTCTCCCAAATTTCGATTTACCTGTACCTGTACCTGTACTTTGACAATAAAGATCCTTCATTCATTAAAGTTCAGGGCGAATATAATCGAATGATACCGAGCAAAACACTCGCAAATACACATATGGCCACTAGACTGCGCTGAAGAACACGTGTTCTGATTAAAGGTAATTTACCTTTTTCCTAATAAACCTTCTCTTAGTCATTGATTGTAAACACCATGTGTCGAAGATTAATCGAGATTTAAAACACTTAGACTAATTTAAGAGAGAGAGTGTAAAAGAAATCGAGGGGTCCGGAGCAAGAATTGACAAAAGACTTTATCGTGAAGAAAAACAACAACGATAACAGCCGAGTAGGTCTCAAGAGTCACTGCCCGAACATCGGTCCCAGCTTCTCCTTTATACACGCATACATACAAGAATTTCTTTGTCCAATGGGGGTTTCCGCCCACGTCAATCTTCATCAATCATCAGTCTCAGAATATTATCAACAAAAGTGATTTTGGACACCAGTCTGAGGCCAGCATGCATTAACTCTGTAGTCAAAATAATCATAGGGCTGAAGGCTGAGGTCAACCTGCTCATGTGTCCCACCATCTGTTCTGAATCCAGGCTCTGCAGGTATCATGTGTCTTCTACCATTAATATATATATGGCATAATAATAATCATGGGTTACCATAGAATATACTCATTAATTTCTACCACACATCTCCCCTTGTTGGGGCCAATAAGGTTCCAACAAATTACTTGAATTATTGCTAAGCCTATATGCTACTAAGCCCTTGCCAAATTGACACCACATCTGGTCATCGGTAAAAACCTCAGAGCTTTGACAGGGATTTCAACCTGATTTTAGGCCAAAAAGATTTACCAAGTGCAGTGTATTATTAACACTCTAATCCCTACAAGTTGCTTCATATGTAATCATAAAACCTTTCTAATCATAATAACACAATATTCTATATTCATCATGCAACTATATCAAATGTGTATCTAGAATACCTACATAATAATCATAAACAGCATAATAATCAATAATCATTCAGCATGCATTGAAAATTGGCATTTCAAAAATATGTGACACCATATTATACATTCAAAAATTGACATAACATACATTCAAAAATGTGAAACATGATAAAAATTAAAAACTAAGATTGTCAACAAGCTTGCATATATTTGAATAGCTCTGATTATCGTCATGTACCGGTATACTATATAACGTGGGGGGTTTGGGCATCGTAGTTGCTGCTGTTCGCAGCCACATGCCCTGGAACCCATTAGTCCAATGTCCATTTGTTTTCACTGTCTGCAATGGTTGTGGTTCACATGGGGAGGTCACCAGTTAAGAAAATAGGACCTCCTTCTGATGTCTGATTTTCACATTCCGGTCTCCTCTCTAGTTTCACTCCAATCTATCTCCCCATAGAGCATCCTCTCCCAGTCACCCGACTCCTCTAGGTTGTTCATCGCAAGTGTGAATGATCCATCTGGGGCAGTATTATTTGGAATGAAGGTACAACACATTTCACCTATAAGAGCACAAACTCCCCCCTTTTCTGGTAAAAGCCAATCTAAAGCCTGTCTGTTCAACCATGCCACAGCTTTAAGAAGTATATATTCTCTCATATTTAATTTATGCTTTCTGTTATAACCCCATGTTTTCCTGACGTTACTGTTAAACATCATTTCATTGGATTAAATTGGATATGTACTTCGCACCGATTTTTCCTATGCGCATGTTCATAATTCTGGCGGAAGGTTAATGCACATAACGGTTGGTTATCCGACATAACAGCAAACACAAATTCATTAACTTGGTTCTGCGGTGGTATCTGAGCATATAAGACCATTTTCCCTTTCTTGTTGACTATTCCTGAGTGAGTTGGGGCCGGATTGTCCTGTGTTTCTCTTCGGCTTCCTTCAGTACCAGCCCCTGATTCCTGGCTCTTCCAGGTCTGAGTTGTCTCCATGGTTTCATTCTTCCTCGGGGTCTGACCTTGTGCCAGCGGAATCTGGCACAACCCGTAAAGGATCAGGAACAGGCTCCCCGTTTTCAGCATCATCATGTTGCTGTATCTCTTGGCTCGACTGGATCTGGGCCTGGGGCAGCTGGTCAGCCCCACGTGTGTCTGAGTCTGGCTCCTCCTCCTCACGCTCGTCTCTGGCTTTAGGTTGAGCAGCTTTTGTGCAGTGGTTGAGATGATACCACGTGGCACTTCCTTCCACTTGGATGGCTGTTGGTGTTGCGTTGGTGACTTTGTATGGTCCTTCTCTCCTGGGTTCGTTCCACTTTCTCCTGAACACTCTGAGATACACGTGGTCACCTGGCTCCACCCCCCTTGGTGGCTCCTCCTCCAACTCTGGAACTGTCTTTCTCCTGTTGAAAAATAAGCCTGTGTATGCCAGTTAGTTGTCCCATATAGCGTCTTAATTCAGTTTCCAATTGTTCCAATGGAGGTCCTTTGTGAGGCCCTCGAATGACAGGTGAAGGCATGGGTCGACCCGTAAGCATTTCATGCGGGGTTAGATGCGTCGTTCTGTTAGTTTTCATGCGATAACTCATTAGTGTCAGTCGTAGTGCATTAGTCCTTTAATTTAGTACTCTTAATTTTGTTAATCTTCGTCTTAAGCGTCCCATTCCTCTCTCCACCATACCTTGTGGTTTGAGGAATGTAGACACAGCCTAATCTTTGTTTGACATGCAGATGTTAAATCACTTGTTTGAGTGTTTTCTGAATAAACGCTGCCCTATCGCCTGAGCTAATTTGTGACGGAGTTTCAAACCTTGGCATGACTTCTCTAGTCAGAAACTTGATTACCGTAGCCGCACTTTGGTCTTCTGATGGGACTGCTTCTACCCATCTGTTGAACACTGTTTTTTCAAATATTTCACACTCATTTAGCTGGATGTCAATCATTGTTTGCAAGTATGGTGAAGAAAAACCTTGTTTTCAAAAAATTTCCTAATTCTCCTCAATACCTCCCCCCTTGCGCAATGGTCAAAACCATGCGCATTAAATGATAAGCAAATCTAAGAACGTCGTTGGTGCAACCAACGTCGAAACGTGTAACCTTAAGCATCAGCAAACTGAAACCAATCTTTTGGGAAGGGAAATCGAAACCAGTACGCCCAAATCCAAAGCCCAATATGGGTGGGTTTACCATCAGCCGCCTGAAACCACGCTGTTCCAAAGTCATGCACTAAACCGAAAAAACGTACATGCGTTAGTGGCCTTCTATACCACAAAGGTAAAATAAAACGAAATAAAACGCGACATGCCCCGTTTCAAGACCACCTCCGCTGCTAGAGCTGACATATCTGACTCCTGCTCCCCCTCCACCTTTCATCAGCCGGCTTTTCCTATGATGGTTGCAGTCCGTCACTCCATGATCAAGTGAGCCAGTGCTCACAGTGACTCTGCCAAGTAATCGTGACTGTGCCTGATTTAGGTTGTCCCGGGCTTCAAGGTGGGATCTTACCCGTCGTTGGCTAACCAGCCTTCCATACTGGCTTATTGCAGGATGCCGTACCTGGGATACGATCAATCCCCACCTATATGGTGGTATAGATCGCAAAGTGGAGGGATGGAGACAGAGTCTTCAGCCGCATCTGCCTTATGCAGCCATATGTGTGCGTCATGAATACACATCAGGGCGACTATAAAACAAAATATAATTTATCATAGTTAAAATTATTAAAGTGTTGCAGCAGCATTAGTGGCATTTGAAGGCAAACCCACTACTTCCGAATCCAATTTGACAACATAGCATGTATGACTCCTTCCCAGCAGATGTAGCGTCAATCCACCTATTGTCCTTAACTAGGGAGATATGAAAGAAAACAAAAATCACAATATTAAAACTTGCATTTTCAATATTGGGCGACTCACTTCTCTCTTAACCATTACTCAAAATCACAATTGTCTTCATAATCCTACCCGATTGCCCTTCACTATCTATTTAAATTGGACGACCTAATTAAACCTTTTATTCTACCTATTGCTTGCATTTAATGTTCTCCATATTCTGATTCACTACTATACCAAACCCAAACCCTCTATGTTGATCTTAACTAGTTTATTCAACACTGAATTGATACATTGTTTCTATTTACTAATTAACCATATTGTTTTATCTGAATTGTGCTTGTGTATCCCCTTGTGTACTCCATCACTCGGAGTAGGAGAGGATTCTCCCCTACCTCGGCTGCCCTGACACACACACGAGAACAGGCTCACATACGCATCCTTTCTTATTTTAATTTACTTATTTATTTTGAATGACATGTCATTGTGGATAACCTAAATTAGAAATTTGGATAACGTTTTATCATACTTATTCGGTCTAATTTTTAAGTATTGCCGATTGTTTTTTCTAAATTATAAGATCACTTTTAATAAATTGTCTATTACTTATCATAATCTTGAAGGAAATATTTTATTTGTGTTGTTATCCTGGCACCTAGACCTCGTCAGGTCCAAGCACCAAAATAACATCCACCTATCCACGCAGAGTCCATGGGTTGGGTCTGCTCCTCCTTTGATGAGTCACTTTACCCTGGCGCCATTGAACCCATTGACTCCTGTGGAGTGTGGTGTGCAGACAATTTTTAACGCTAATTGCTCATGTTTTGGAGTCTAGATAATTATTCCTAAATCCTGTGATCACCATGTAACTTACTCAGGGACACATCAACACTCAGCTAGGAGGAGCTGGGGATCGAACTAACAACCTTGCGGTTACAAGACACCCTCTACTTCCTGAGCTAAACCGACCCCCAGCCTCCTCGCCGCTGATTTATTACTTCTGCGTCGGTCCGCATCCGCCCTTTTTGCTTTCTATACATTCCTCTCCCTTCTCCAAACACCTTCTCTCTCTGATCCAACCCGTTGTCTCACCAGTGCTCTGTGTACCTAGATGTAATGATATATACCACATGATGTTCCGACGCGATGGAGAGTCTCCAAGAACCACAGAATCACCAATCCCAGTGGTGGTTCTAGGTTTTTTCTAAAACAGTGGACATGGGTTACATACAGGAACCAATTACAGAGTACATCCAAATGCACAAATAATCTATTAGGCACAATGCAAATTCAATCTCTTTCTCTCTGTTGTCTCTCTGTCCAGCCCCCACCTGCGGGTTTTTCCTTACTACGTTCCTTCTCTCTAACTCTCTTTACCTCTCTTTATCTACTTCCTTTGCTTTCACAAATCTCCATAACCATTTTCACTTTCAGTAATCCTTTCCTTTCCTTTCTGGTTTATTCGTTTTTTGGACACTCTCCAAAACTAGATTTATTAATCTTAAAAAGGCCATCGAAAGATATGAATCTCCCCAAAGAAAATTCTAACCGGAAAGCCTTCTCCAATCTCATCGTCACTTCTCGTTGCCAAATCCACACACTCTTCCTCTTCTCTGTCTCACTCTTCACAAATCACTTCATCTGTCCCCTCTAACTAAACTCAATGCTAACTCTTTCTCACTCACTCACTCACTCACTCACTCACTCACTCACTCACTCACTCACTCACTCACTCACTCACTCACTCACTCACTCACTCACTCACTCACTCACTCACATATACAACTTAAAATAAGAATTCACCGATTGTCATCCTTGAAGCTGTCATAGGTATTAACTGCGTGTGTTCCGAGAATCCTAAAGTTTTGGTGAATTTTCCTGCCAGGGTGAGGTGAGAGGCATAATTTGGACCTACGCGAGTGTAAGTGGCTCCAGTGTGGGCCATCATTGGCGTGCCTCTATAATTTATCAGAACCTGCAGTATTGGTTCCTCATCAGCTTGTTTTGTGATTGCTACAAGCTGACCCTCCCCCTGTGGATTCTCTGGGCACCCCTAGTATCCCTGACCCATAAAGGGACCTGCCTGTCCCTGGTCGCTGTTACTTGATCTTGCCTCCCCTGGTAACCATTACCCTGTCCTTGCTGGGATGGAAGAGGGTTAGTCAAACAATTTCTCTTCATATGTCCTTCCTGGTTGCACCCATAACATATTAAAGGACCTCTGCGTTGTCCTTGGGATCCTTGTTGTTGATTGTTTCTAAACTGTCCTTGGGGCCCCTGATTCTGTCTATTTTTATTTGTGGGGTTCCCATAATTATGGATGTGTACATGTGTAACAGGTAGAGTAGGTGACAGTTGGCTCTGAGGCTGTTGTACTGGGTGAGAAAATGCCAATCGTGGATATTGGTTTTGAAGTGCGCCCTGCTGGGCGGCTTGCGATAGTACAGCAGCTGGTTCTAAAACACCTGCCTGTCTCTTCTTATCTCTTTCCTTCCTTGTGAGATCTTCCAGCTGAAGCTGATATAGCTTCCTCTGGACCTCTTTGCTTTGTTCCTGTATTCTTTGTTTATTCTGACGATATTCATCCACTGCATGAACTAAATGATCATTAAAATTTCTATGAGATCCTGATGTAGACACAGTCCAACCACATCCTCTAGCTTGGCTTTGATTTGGCTGGGAAGTGTCTCTATCACAGAGTTTCTAAACATGACAGAGAACACCGGATGGATCTCAGGATCCTCATCCGTCTCCATGCGCCATCTGTCTACTTGGGCCTGCAGGTAGGATGCAGGGTTCTCTGTGTCACCAATGGGGAGAACTCTCATGTCTTTAGGATCCATGCGGACCGGGAACTCCCTCCTGAGTGTGGCCCACAACGCCCCTCTGTAATGATCAAGTGTAGTCTCATCATACTTTCCATCCAGTATATTCAACCCTCCATTCCTCAGTACAAACTCCATCTTGGATAACCCCAATACTCTTGCCAACAGAGCTTTCAGGTCACCCACTGCAATTAGCTTTCCCACTGTGAGTTCCTCAAATGTTCTAATCCATTTAGACGCCCCGTTAATTATGTTAGGGAGTTTAGAAATGACTCCCTCCAAGTCCTGTGAACCCCACGGTTGATAATGGACCTGTTGTCCGTTGACTAGAGTAGGATAATTTCCCGGAGAAGTTTCGGGTGCTTTTTCTTCTCTCTGTGATCTCCTTGGTCTCCCCTGTGTTTCGAGTGCCAGGGAGTCCCATAATGCTGCAGAGGAGCCTTGCTGTAGCAAGGCTCCTCTGGCCCTCGAAACGCACGGAAACTCTCTTCCCCATCTCTATCACTCCTTTTTTTCTGCCTCCTCTGAGCCTTCGTTCTCTTTACTGATCTCTTTCCTCTCCTTTTCTTTCCCGGAGAAGGCCCCTCGCAAACCTGCTCATTGCCATCTTTCACATCTTCATTACTGTGCTCAACACCACTTGCCCCATCTTCGTCCTCATCTTCACTCTCACTAGAATTAATGTCAGTATTGTTACACTCTTCCCTTGCTTTCCTGATCCCCTCATAACAGTCCATGTGTATGGGTGCGCCCCTCCTCCCCTGTGTGTTACATTTATTATCTCCTTCATCTAGTGTGACTTCCCCTTTAGATTCTACGTTGTCTTTTAGCAATGGGTACAATGATACTAGTTTGTGCAGCGGTGACTCAACCGTCAGAGGCAATGGTTGAGCCTTGTTGTTATTAGCTATTATTTCTCCCGCCACTCTCTGTAATGTTCGCCATCTCTCTCCTTCCTCTAGGAACAAAGCTAAAACTAACTTTTCCCTGTCCCTCTTTGCTAAGGCCGTTTTTCCACTTCTGTTATCTATGTAATTCCTTATCACTACCTCCATGTCCCTATACATTATTGGATCAAAAGTCCCTCCTATGGGCCATATAGTGCCTGCTCCTTCTGTCCTTTCTTCCCATTTTTCAGAGATCTTTTTCATTTCACCTTTGAGCAATAGACGGTCTCTACTCAAAATCTCTACCGCTGTTGGTGCCATTTTTAATTATTACTTTATTACTTTATTTATCTATTCTGAAGTACACTATTTATTAATAAAATTTATTTGAGTTTATTCTACTAGTTATTTTCTATACTTTACTATCTCTAAGCTACAAATGTGAACTCTTCCCAAGTGCTCGTCTCCCTCCCGAAGGTTGGAATGTGGCCCCCACCCTTCACTGTTATCTTTAACCCTGCCTTGCAGGCTCCTGCTCGTCCCCTGTGTGTGCTCGTGCACATGAAGTTAGAGTCAGCGCGATTATGTTTAAGTCAAAGAAGATTTACACATTTATTCATTACTTCAACAAATTATCTATTCTCTATCCGTCTAATTTATTTATGATTATCAACTACTTTAAACAAATCTTTAAAAATTCTCTGTCTGCCTAATTTATTTATGACAGAATCAACAAAAAAAAATGAACCGGGTCGTAAAAACCTCCGAGGTAACTTAATCCTAACACGACTTAAATACAGACAATAAGCCGGTTCATACAATTTCTTTATCTTATATTAAAAAATGTCAGAATTGTTTGTAATTAATTACAAATAAAAGGTTGACCGAGTGTATAAACTGGCCTTTTGGTTAACACATGAACATTCGGATGGATTATGAATCAACCAGAATTTCAAACAAGAACCTATTGCCACACAGCACCAAGATCAGAGTTACAGACTGGCCCTTTCTTTAGATCCAACACTGCAGCGTGATTGGAAGATTAGCGGGTCAAACTCATTCAAACGGAACGTCAAACGACAAGCCCATTCTTTTAAAATAATGGCTGAATACATAACCATTCGAACAGATCAAGAACAAACAAGAAACTTCTCAAAACACCAAGATCAGGATTAGCTAATCACCTGAAGCGGTATCCCAACCAAGAGACTTATCTATTCAAAAAGTGCGAGAAGCCTGTTTTCTCAAAATAGCAAGATCGGAATCAGAAATTCACCATCATTGGTGCAGGATCTGCAGGTCAACTGCACCAAGATGAGTATTTAAAATTCACTAGTCAGCATCCCAAGAAAGCTCCTCAAATAAAAACGACTGAATTCATTCCCAACTGACAACTCAACTCCAAATAGGATACTGTCAGAAAAAATCCTACAGGTCTGTTTCTTTCGACCTGCGGGCCTGCTGGCCCTGTCCTTGTTAGAACTTTCCACTAATTCGTTCCTCCACAAGACAGTCACAGGACTTACAGTAAGCCTATTTAACCAAAACACCAAAACACCAAATAACAACAACTCATATCAAAATAGGGAGCCACAAAGCGTCTTGGTCATTTAGAACCACAGACGCGCGTATGGCCCATGTGCGCGCGCACGTCAATCTCTCCCGGAGCCCCCGTATCTCTCACTCATTTATCTATAATTTTGGTTCGTTTGATCGAAGAGACACTTTACCTGCTGCTCGGCGTTCAGACGGGGCAAGAACAGATCAAACGACTCTATCCTATATATGGCAAGACAACTTACCCTTGAGCTCTGGTCGTATGATCCGTTCGCGTCCTGTCCTCTGGCCCGGCAGCTGGCGAGTCCCTATTTCCTCCTGGTCGCGACGCCAATTATGTCGAAGATTAATCGAGATTTAAAACACTTAGACTAATTTAAGAGAGAGAGTGTAAAAGAAATCGAGGGGTCCGGAGCAAGAATTGACAAAAGACTTTATCGTGAAGAAAAACAACAACGATAACAGCCGAGTAGGTCTCAAGAGTCACTGCCCGAACATCGGTCCCAGCTTCTCCTTTATACACGCATACATACAAGAATTTCTTTGTCCAATGGGGGTTTCCGCCCACGTCAATCTTCCTCAATCATCAGTCTCAGAATATTATCAACAAAAGTGATTTTGGACACCAGTCTGAGGCCAGCATGCATTAACTCTGTAGTCAAAATAATCATAGGGCTGAAGGCTGAGGTCAACCTGCTCATGTGTCCCACCATCTGTTCTGAATCCAGGCTCTGCAGGTATCATGTGTCTTCTACCATTAATATATATAAGGCATAATAATAATCATGGGTTACCATAGAATATACTCATTAATTTCTACCACACATGTTGAGTTGCAAAATTAGGCCCAGACACTGGATTATCTGTTTATGGTTGTTTTATGCGATCAGAATCAACTTTGTGGACACAAATCACAAAGGTAAAACATTTTTAGTTGTTCAAATAAAAGGGGACGTTTCTTCTTAAGTTATTTGCGAGTTTTAGTCACAGAATGATATGGTTTGGACTGTCGGAATAAGTGGAGACTCAGCTTTCATATAATATATAGTTTGTGAGGGTCCAATTTCGTGAAAAAAATCGCTATTGCTGTGCATGTGCACAGTTATGAAACCCAAAACCGTGTTCTTGCATATGACTTTCCTTGGTAAATTGCCTCAATCCAAAGTACTTCCAAACCGCACTCCTCCATCACTACTAGGGTTGCCAACTTTCAGAAATTAAAATAAGGGACGCCCACCACGGGCCCGACTCCTGTGGGGCGGGGCGCCCGCAGCAGTGGTATGTTTTATTTTGTGCTGGTGTTTTTAGTAAAGGGTTGATCAAGAAAGGAATTAGTCATACTTAAAGCTTGAAATGCTTTATTACCACATAACATTCTCTTATAAAGTGCAGTCAATTAAATCTTGAATGAAATCTCTTTGTGTGGCGTGTGCAGCAATGAACTTTTAAAATATAAACTAAATAAACTGAGAACTTCATGTTACTTTTTAAGTGCATAACTATAGGGACTCTCATTGAACATTTTTACAAAAAAAAACAGTACAAATAAACAACAAAAACACTTATAAACTTATGTAAAAAAAGAAAGTGCAAAACATTACTCCTTCCCTCAACATTACTCCTCCCCTCAAAACTGTTACTTCTTTTTCCAGGTGTACTTCTTGTTACTCCTTGCCGCACTGAGTAACTCTTTGTCTTTCAAAGCGCTGTTGTAAAACTCTGAACAGGACTGCTCAAAGTTGAGAGTGATCAGGAGCTCACTTCTCATGAGCTCTTTGGAGCACCTGTTCCTGCAGTCACTCCATTTGTTGGCCATTCTGGAGAAGATCCTTTCCACACATCCAGTGGATGCTGGGATGCTCAGGATGTGTCTGGTGATAGACAGCATGTTTGGCAGGTCAGCTACTCGAAAGAGAGCCACCCACCTGGCAGCCACACCTTTGGACTTCCATTCATCTTCAGCATCTTCTTTGAGCCTCTTCAGAATGGGTTTTGCTGTGGAGCATTCATCATAAAGTTCATCCATGTTGACTTTATGGATGAGGTTGAGCTTGGTGGTCACCCTCTCAATGTCAGTAAAGGTCATGGTGCCATGGTGCAGAGAGAGAGGTTGCAGTGAGAACAACCAGTAGTCTTCCGAAAAGTTGAACCATTTCTCAACATATGAGAGTGCTGTGTTGAGGAATGCAGTAAAATCTGCCCTTGCCATGTCAGCATCAAGTGGACGGAGACGCTGCAGCTTCAATTTAGTTAAGTAGCCATAGAACTGTTAATCTCGTCTCTGTGTGAGCTTTTGCTTGAAGTTTTCCATGATGGAATATAACTCAACACAGGTGGTTTCATCACTCTCCAGCTTCTTTACAACTTCCTGAGAGAGAGAGGATATTATTGCAGAAAAGAAGGTAAACCTCCACAATGTCTCCATCTTCCTCAGTTGAGTCCTCACTGAACTTTAACAATGCGGGTGATGGCTGGATTAAGGGAGAGCCACCTGGTTGTGACATGTCGCAGAATTTCCTGGAACTCAACATCACAAAACCTACAAAACTCTTTGAGTGATTCTCTTCATTTGGCAGATGTGGAAAAGAAGGCATAGACCTTCAGCACAACATTTTCCACATCTACAGTGAGCTGGTCAAGAGCATGCTTCACTGTGTTGTGCAAAATATGGGCATGGCCGTTTCCTTGCAGCAGATCTTTTTGTTACTTCTTCAAGTTGGTGAAGACAGAGTTGTGAATTCCATAATTCACATTTGTGTTGTCTGCAGTGCACTAAATGCTGTCACATGATCCAACGATAAGCCAAATTTGTCAAGCGACTGCTCTATGAGAGCTACAATCCCAGCAGCGGACTCATCTGCATTTTCAATGAAATCCAGCATTTTGTTGCTGACCCCGCATTCTGGACTGAAGTATTGAACAGCAAGGGGGAACATCTTCCTGTTGCCTTTATTTGATGCATCTGTCTGAATGGAAAATGGGAGGGGTTTATCTGATGTTAGGGCCTTGAGAACATCAGCCACTGCCTTTGGAGCAAGGACATCTTTAACCACTGCCTCTGCCTTTGTTCTCCCTATGCATTTTTTTTTGAATCCAGTAGAATCTTTTGATTCAGTTTATGTGCACAGTCAACACTGTTGTAGCTGAGGTTGTGTCTGACTGTGTGGTACACCTGTGTCACCTCAGCTGCGGTAATATAGAGAGGAGGAGTGGGATGACATATTGTTGATTAAATTAAACATTTGTCTGCTGCCTGTCTTGTCACTCGAAAAGAAGTCAGGTCATCCAAACAGTTAAACCACACTAATAATATATTGATGTAATGATCACTGAACACTGCATTCCTCAAAAATATAAAAATTGTGACACAGAATACACAGAAAGCTCTACAAACATTTTTAATCTAGGAAATGTATGTATATTAAAGAATAAAGGTTTTCTTTTAACAAATGTATTTATTTATTAACTGTTAATCCATTAGTATGATTTGTTCTTTAAATGGCCATATATAATATTTATATACTTCTGTATATTAAATAAATGGTGGTTCATTCGACTTTTAAAACTCAACATCCTAAACAATCAATCAAACCACAACCGTTTACTAAAATAGGCTCTGCCCATGCACTGCGATGTTCTGGCAAAAGCACAACCAGATAGGAAATCAATCACAACATAATGTCCCATACCGTATCAACCTCAGGAGATGATTGGGGTATGAAGAACTGTGACACTGACGCTTGGGTCTTCTGTGATCTTTCATGTCTGCAGTGTTGCTCTCCTGTTGCATGCTGTCTGATGTCAGACAGACCACCGTGCGCCACTGAAAACACTCGCCGACATATTTTACAACTTGCCTTGTAAACATCTCCACTGACGCTGTCCAGCCAAGGATGTGCGTCTTCCCACTCACGTCCGTACTTCTGCAAGCGTTTACGCTTTTGAGGACGTGGTGGAGTACCGGGTGTAGTGGACATTTTTAAAAGGCGCGGGTTTTGTGAGCAGCGCCGGTGTGTGGTGTCTGTCGCTAGGCAACCGTGACCACCACACGCATGCGCAGACACACAGATGACCGGAGCGGGTCTTGCGTAGATCCCGCCGCGACAATTTTGCTGACCGTAGTATTCCCTGTGTTTTGTTTTGATCATTATTGTTAGATTTAGTATTTGTGTGTGTGACAGACATGTGTATTGGACATTTATGGAAATACGGAACAAATTGCGTCCCGTATTGGTTCAATACGGGACGCAACATTTAATTGCCAAATAAGGGACGATTCCGTATTTTACGGGACGGTTGGCAACCCTAATCACTACTCCATTTTCCTTCTCTTCCTAATCCAGACGCGGAGGCGCTGCACTTGAGATGCTAGCTGTGTTGGCTAACCTTTAGCTAACACCGTCGAATCACTGCCAGAGACCTCACTGCGAGTGAGTGACCGAAGGCGGGGCTATATTTGCGCTGAAGCGATGCGTGTCTGTTAACTCGCTGTCCGAGAGAAGAGAAGACAGCGCGCTGATCAATTGCAAATACATCTATTTTCTGCGATTTTGCGGAACTAAAGGTTGTTGAGGCTGCAGTTTTTACACTTGAATAAATAGCCTTTATATTAACATCCACCCAAAATCCACTTGCCTGTTCGGGCAACCAGATATCAATCTCAACTTGGCCACATATTACTTTTTCCCGGGCAGTGTCAACCCCTGGCGGTGGGCCATCATAAATGTTATTTGTGGTTCTTGCCACCTCTTAGTCGCCGTAGTTCTAGAACTAGGCTGAGGAGGCTACCTTCCACCGCGTCTCCCCAACGTGACGTCATCGCCGAATGGCTTGGAAAACACCCGTTACTGCCACCTTCTCAACGAGCAGGTGTGCGACTGCAGCCAGAGGGGGCGCCAAAATACCTATTCCCCACACAATGTTATGTCGTACTTCATTGATAACCGCTACGCAGCGCGTTTTTTTGTACTGCTCGTGGCGCCCCCCATGTGATTTGGAGCCCCCCACAAATATGCCGGTGTCACGTTAAAATTGTACCGGGGGCGAAAATTGTACCGGCCTACGTCATCGTTTGTTTACATCCTGACAACCTGCCCGGCAACAGACGACGAGATGCAGAAAACATGTTTCCAAACGACGAAATAACATAATACAGATAGCGGATCGCTATCTGTATTATGATAGATAGCGATAACACTTGTTTTTACTTTATATTTGTATTGTATTTAATTGTTTAATCGAAACAATAAAAAAAATTGCCCGCGAAACGGGCGATCGCGTCAAATGACAAATGTTTTGCCCGCGAAACGGGCGATCGCGTCAAATGACGTAGGAGGGTTCTTGAAACATAATACAGATAACGGATCGCTAGAAAACACTTGTTTTTACTTTATATTTGCATTGTATTGAATTGTTTAATCGAATTTAGCTAGTAAACTGAGTGTTTTAAGCAGGTTTCATAGTCTAGAATGTTCAAGAACCTTCCTACGTGATTTGACGCGTCATTTGACGCGATCGCCCGTTTCGCGGTCAATTTTCTTTATTGTTTCGATTAAACAATTAAATAACATACAAATATAAAGTAAAAACAAGTGTTATCGCTATATATCATAATTCAGATGGCGATCCGCTATCTGTATTATGTTATTTCGTCGTTTGGAAACATGTTTTCTGCATTGCGTCGTCTGTTGCAGGGCAGGTTGTCAGGTTGTCAGGATGTAAACAAACGATGACGTAGGCCGGTACAATTTTCGCCCCCGGTACAATTTTAACGTGACACCGCCCCGGGCGGCTGCCCGGTTCGCCCGTGCCTAAAACCGCCACTGCACACACACACACACACCCTTCACTTGATTTAAGCCTATTAACGTTTTTTTATGTCTTAATCTATGTGTCTTTATTAAAAAATATTTCCAACCTCACTTTGTACTACAGCACTCACCGCATTTTCTGCAGGAAATGCATTTTCTAGTTTATTACTTTATTCCTCATTTATTATTATGTATTTATAATCTTCTTAAATTCTGTCTGTCTTTCCTTCCTGTCTTCCTTCACTTGTTTCACTTCCTTTATTTCCATTTACATCTTTATTTCTCTATCTCTCTGTCTTTCCATGTCGATCTGTGGTTCCTTCGTCCATTGTGTCTCTCCATTGTTCCTCGGTGCACACTATTAGTTCCTTAAAGGGCATGGTGCAGGTTTCTATTTTCTTCTTTTCTGGCAATTTTCTAGTTGGTAATAAACATTTAAACAATTATCCATTGTATTTGATGTTGTAGGGTATCACAAAATATAAATATTAGGAAAAGTAGGTGATATATTAGTGGTTATTAGCCACAGGTTAGCGATGATTCTTATTTCTCCCACAATGCATTGCATGACGTCACGTAAGGTACTCCGCTTTTGGACGACAGCCGAAGCCGCTAGTGAGAGAGTGACAGTGTCAGATTATATAAGTAAATACATAAATAGAGATAGCCTAGATATATATATATATATGTATATAGATAGATAGATAGATAGAATAGCATAACATCGATAGATAGATAGATAGATAGATAGATAGATAGATAGATAGAATAGCATAACATCGATAGATAGTGAGGGATAGCATAGCATAACATAACATAGATAGATAGTGAGGGATAGCATAGCATAACATATAGATAGAGAGAGAGAGAGAGAGAGTAGATATATAAGTAGATAACATGGTTTTCTACTGTATTTGTGGCGGGTGCAACAACTCCAGCAAAAGTGGACATAGGGTCCATTGCTTCCCCAAGGACAAAGGGATTCTCCGAAGCTGGGTGCAATTTGTCAAGTTTAGGCGGGCAGATTTTTCAGCTAGCTCTGTTACCGCATACTCCAGAATATGCAGCGCGCATTTCAAGGAGGGGGATTACCACTCAGGGGATGCCAAGATGGTCTCACTTGGTTTAAAGAGTAAGAGGACGGCGAAGTTAATTCCTACCGCCGTGCCGTCTGTGCATGCAAACCACTCTGCCTGCCCTGTCCCGAGGTCGAGAGACACCGTCTGCCGCAAGCGAGAGATTGCCACGGTAAGCATCATGCTATAGCTGCTAATTACAAGCTGCGCGTTAGCTAGCTCTGTGTATTTTGCATACCGTGTTCCCTTTGACACAGCCTCCTCTACAAGCATGATCAGTCTGACATTAGCAGGGGCGGCGCCAAACGGTTGCTTGCCGTTGCTAAAGCAACTCCAAGCAATTACTCAGAAACCCCAGAGCAACCCCTGATTTTTTGTCAAACTCAAACAACATATTTGAAATAATGCCATTTCCCGTAAAATGGTATTAAATAAGTTCAACTAAACCTATGGCCGAATGCGGTACCCGTCACCATACCGACCATTCCTGTCATATGAATCACCAGATTAAGTGCATAATCAGTGAGTAGCGTCAACATTTCAGGGCCGTGACTGGACTGTCGTTCAAATCAACACGAGTCAGCCTGGGACTCTCCTCTCCTCCCCTCCCCCTCACCGTGCCCAGTTCCCGAGCGTTGGGCATGCTTGCAAGTTCTTTTTTCATTTTGTGTTGTGAATCACACGATGTGTCTTGATATATTAATTTGTTGTAATACGGTACCTCCTTTTAGTTAAAATAATATAATTAGCATAGGCTTATATTTTTATACATGACACATTTTGGATGTGGGCAATGTCTGAAGAAACGGAAGAAAATATTGTAGCCTACACAGTTCTGAATTAGCAATACAATGTTAGCACATGCTTGCTAGCAATGTTGGTGTGTTAAACCGTATGGATTAAAGTGGAATATTGCAAGACGTCCTGTGATCAAGACATCGATTTAAGGTAGGCCGTTTGGTTATTAAGTTTGCCCGTCGCAGCATATTGACTTGGGGCCCATGTGATTTTGTTTTGAAGTAGAACTAGATTCTAGGTTTGGCTCATACCAAAGGATGGGTTTATCGTAGCCTGGTATGATCTGCCCTTTATAGAAGTATTATGAAGTATAATAGTATCAACAATAATAGCAACTATTGTATTAATGTTCCACATAGGCCTACATTTGAGACGTATCGCGCAAGCAACTAATGTGAATGCTTTGGAATGTACCGTGGCGACGGTGGGTCTGAGATGTGCAATTCACCACTATTGACAGGACAGCTAACCTTGTAGTTGGGGGACTGCTGACGGGCTGTTGATTGAGAGAACTATGTTGTTTGTTATATGTCGTGTGGCCGCAGTGCCACCTGGACTAGCAGTGAATGTGTACATGCCGCTGGGCTATTTTCATGTTGGCCTTCTTAAAGATCTTCCTCTATATTGTTCTAAGTCTTTACGTCTTTATGTCTGTGCGTGTGTGAGGGAGAGGGAGAAAGATAGCGCACGTTGAACTGTCAAATGATACGATCACACTCAATCACAGTGGTGCGATTAGTCTGTGTTGTTACTGTACTGTAAACTTGCCTCGTACGGGACCGCAACCACCCCAACCCGTGCCGAAAATGTCTTCCCGGCCGTGCCTCTGCCAAATTCAGGTGTTTTGATCAAGGTTTTTTTTTTTGACCAGCAACCTCTTGAATTCATACAGCAACTGTTAAGCAACTGCAACAAATTATTTCTGGCGCCGCCACTGGACATTAGAAGAGAATATTTCGTGATTCACGAATATGAGCCAAAACAAAATTGCCCTGAAGTAAATGTCCATATCGTCATGAAAGCTTCATGGCTAGTGTTTGGATCAGTGATCGTCATCATCAAGCGGCTTTCACAACAGTGTGTTTGCGTTTTGTGTTAGTGCTAGACTGCTACGGTTCTCTTTCACATATACTGTATTTGACCGTGACCGTGATTTCTTTTTTTATATACTTATATATACTATACTTATATCAATAATTTATTTTATTTATTTTTTTTTCCACAATGTCTTGTTTTTTAAAAAATTTATGATGACTATATGCTCTGTAAGGTGACCTTGGGTGTCTTGAAAGGCGCCTCTGAATGAAATGTATTATTATTATTATTATTATACTTTATACTAATATACTTTTTTATATTTGTTTTCGCAAGATGTTGACAGACGCCTCACAGCAGAAGACCGTGGCCAGTGTAGACACTGTGGAGAGTGTCGATACTGGGGATCAGCCCTTGCCCTCCTCCACTTCTGACGCTGGGACACAATGTTATTTGAAGCCCCCCCGATGGTCTCACGGTAAATCTTTGGTATTTTAAGGGGTAGATATTATGTCTAAAACATTGCAAGTAGGACATTTCCATACACATTGATGAAATGAATACATAGCCTACACCAAAACATAGCCGCTTAGATTTGCCATGATTGTCATATGTTTGGGTATGTTTACTGCCTCTGCCACAGCTGTGCAGGTTAACCTGAAGCCCAAGATGGTTAGCGTGGGCACACAGACTTCAATCAGCCCACAAACCTCCACTCCCCTCGCTAGTCCTGAACAGACAGTTGACGACGATGATGATGATAATACCACTGTCATCAGTGACTTGTCGTGGGTGCCCGAAGAGCCGATGGATGAGGAGGAATTGTTTGATGAGGAGCCACCTTACACGTGTGACCCCCACCACAAGTGAGATAATCGAAAACCAACATAGACCATATTGAATGCTCAATGCTTTGTTAGTTTGAATGACACCGCCCCCCTCCCCCTCATTTTTTGTTGTTGTAGTTGCATTGACAAATTCATTGTTTGCCAAGAGGAGCTGATGGGCCTTTTTGCCATCTGTCCGGCCTGTTGTGAGAGGTCGGATAGTAGCATTGTGCAGCAGGAAGGAACTTTTGTTAAGATCAAGCAGGTACAGTTTTGTTTATGCAGTTTTGTTTACGTGGCCATCTGATTAGAAAATCTGAATATCTAATTACAATCTGATAGCTCTGACTGTCTTGCCAGTTAATTTACAATGTATGTACCAGGCTGGCTTAAGTCTGCTGGTTTGTGATGCCATCATATTTGAGTGTTATACTGTATTGGTCATGTGTGTTTCATTGAAAATATGAAACCTTTGACCAGTAATGTACAGTACTTACTCTATATTGAATCCTGATATACTGTTGATTACAATGTTTTATTTTATTTTATTACATATCTAGGTCTGTGCATCATGTGGCTACCACCGTTTCTGGCAAAACCAGCCAATGCTCCACAGGAACATGCCAACCTGCAACCTCCTGTTAAGTGGGGCCATTCATTTTACTGGATGTTTGGCCACACAGACACTAAGAATGTTGACCCTGTTTGGCCTGCAGTGCATCAGTGCCAGCAGTTTCTTTCGCCATCAGCGCCGCTACACCATCCCTGTAATCGTTCAGGCCTGGCAGAATGATAAGAATTTTAGTGACCTACGGGCAATGGATGGCGGGCTAGTTCTTGCTGGTGACTGCAGGTAAACCAGTGTGAGAGCTAGACCAGTTCCACGTTTTGATTTTGTTATTTGTTATCATGTAGGGTGGCTTTAGTTGGCATTTGCAGTTGACATGGTGGATTGTCTTTACAGACCATGGTTTTAAAAACTTGAAACATAAATTGTAATTAATTCCAGGTCAGATTCTCCTGGGCACTGCGCAAAGTATGGGTCATACTCTCTGATAGGGGACAGAGTGAACAAGGTGGTGGATGTTCAGCTTGTTCAGGTAAACCTGATGTTATTAGACAAAGAAATGAACTCTGCAATTTGGTAAAAGGATTGTATCTTAATATAACATCTTTCCACTACAACCATGCATAGAGCTTTATTGTGTATTGCCTAACTAGAGTAGTGTATCATAATGCCTGGACCAGCAACGCTTCGGTTCATTAACGCCTCCTTCAACACCACCAGCATTCTACACTTACACTGTTATGTCATGTTGCAGAGCTCAGAGGTCCCCAACAGCTCATGGTGTGAGCTTGAAGGGCTCAAGCGCAGTGTTGCCCTGCTGAGGGGAAACAACCTGCATTTGGCAACGCTGATCACGGACCGACATCGCCAGGTATTTACAATAAAAATGCAGTATAGAATGTAAATATCTGAATTGCACTGAAGCTGGATGTTAGTGTTTTTTTTCTCCTTAGGTTGCCAAATGGGTGAGAGAGGAGCTGATCCCTGAAGGGACACAGCATTATTTTGACGTGTGGCACATTGCCAAAAGTATGTATCCATTGTTGGAACCTTGAAGCAGTTTTTGTTAGTGCATATCAATTAATACCATTTGTTCTAAAACAGGTCTGGGGAAGGCATTGGATGCAGCATCCAAAGAGTGTGACCAACTACAGTTGTGGAGGCCAGCTATAGTGAATCACCTCTATTGGACTGCAGCCTCAACCCCAGATGGCAACCCAGCGGTCATGGAGGCCAAATGGAGAAGTTTAGTGAACCACATCCAGGACATCCATGACCATGACACCCCTGCCTTCTCCAGTTGTGCCCATGGCCCTCTAGACGAAGATCAGCGCAACAAAGAGTGGCTGGACCCAGGTACAGTACTGGTATTATGCACGCTCTACATAGTTTTGTTTTAGTTGCTGTCTTTGAGTAATTGTCTGGATGCTTTGACATGTGACCTTTGTGATGAAATTATTTTTTCATTCCCTGGCAATCTCATAACATTCTGTTTACTGTTTATGTTTGCTATAATTCATATGCAGGACAATTTCATGTGTTTCCATTTCAAAAAGGAATTCTGTCTGTATCCATCTTCCTGTCTAATGTCTATTTGTACGTTTTCCGTCTGTGTGTCTGTCTGCCTCCCTGCCTACCTGTCTTGGTCTTTTCAGGCTCATTGGCAGCAGTCAAGTTGGAGAACATAATGATGAGGGCTGCCTTGCTGAAAGATGTTCGTCAGCTGTCTCCACAGCACCAGACCTTCTCCCTTGAGGCTTACCACTCCCTCATCTTGCACTTCGCGCCCAAGCACACTGGGTTTTCATACCTTGGGATGTATAGCAGGTCAGTGCTATCCAATGGAATAACACTGCCAATTATTATGCCTTTTATAGTAATAATAGTACCTATTAACGTGCCTATTGTAGTATTTTGTCATACACCAAGTTTCAAAGGTTTTCTCAAATGTGTTATTTTGTAGGCTTCTCTTAGCGGCGCTGCATTATAATCACAATGCCAATCGCGAGACAGCACGGAGAAGTGACGGGACGGAGAAGTACTGCGTGCGGTATCCGCGCTTCAGAAAAGGTGCCCATGTGGTGCGTCCCATCAAAGAGGCAGCCTCATACGGTAAGCAGTGTCAGGCAGTTCTATCATATTTTGAGATGGCGCACGAGTGATCAGTGACAATGATCTTTATAAAGTAATATTATTATTATTATTAATATTATTATTATTATGTCTGCAGGTTATGCAACATCATTAATGAAGGCCCTTCGGGAGAGCTACGCCAATTCACCCGCGGTTCTTCGAGAGGTTGGCGCCAATTTGTCCTCCGATGCACCCGCCCCCATCGCCAAATCCTTCGAACAGATTCCTAAGGAGGAGGCCATCAGCCTCTACCTAGCCCGGCAGTCACGCTTCAAGAAAACCACGGACAAGTCCAATGATTTAGTTGTTATTATTTGCATGAAATTTCTTTGTATATAATTCAAAATAATTTGGTAATCATTTTACCTGTGCCTTGTCAACCTCTGTGTGCGGTGTTGTCTGGGCTCACTGTGTCTGCTTGATGTGCTTTTGCATGTATCACTGCATGTATGCATGCATGAAATAGTGTGCATGTGTGTGTGTGTGAGAGAAAGAGAACCATCAACTGACCCTCGGGTATGACTACACTATTGCAGAATTAATTAGAATTAGAATTAAACATTGCGGGTCTAGCCCTTCATCAGTGTTCCTTGTATGTTTTGTGCCTAACCATTTTTTTATATAGATTTAATTCCAACCTGTGTCTTTGTTCAGTAACCATTACAAGCAATGCCAATCAACTTTTTTTTATCCAAAATGCATGTGTTCTGTGTACTTAATAACATTTTAAGGGCAATTGAATGATCACAACAGAATAAGCATAACTATTATTTTTATTCATTTTCATCCAAACTAGGCCATTGAAAGCCCTGATAGGTCTGGTCATCATTCTGGAATTGCTGTCTGATGGTTGAAACCACACAAGAGGGTAGAGGCTTCCTTATACTCCTCCCTAAAACGCCATAAGCCCAGCGTATAGCTTGCCTGTACGCAGTGTACCGGTATTGCCTAGGGATAAGTAGGAAAGATTCTTAAGTTTAAAACTCTGTAAGTAGGTTGGAAACGTCATTTTAAGCCTGTTTCTTATGCATGTTTATTGTGTATGCAACACATCTCCTGTCACCTATAACTGTTGGTTCAAATGACTCAGTGTAAAAAGATTTGTAAAGTAAACATAAACCATGAACATACTCGTGCGTGCTGGCTTGAAGGGGACCATGATCCTGCCTGAAGTGTGTGTATGCTATTTTTAGCACAAACGGATTCAGGCAGCATGCCTCAAATCCAGGATGCTGCGTTAGGCACGTTACATCTGCTGGCCGCGGGGTGAGCTCCTCGACCAGCGACCAAAACGCGCTCACCTCCCTACAACACAAGCTCTCCACCACAGTTTCCATGGGACGACACCGCCCACACAGACACCTGCCAAACACAGCGACACAGACACGCTTACTGCTCTCTCCCGGTAAGCGGTACCCTGACAGTTTCAATGACAATCAATCACGAGGAAAACGAGTTAGCACTATCAAAAATAATCACACTGAAGACATAACCAGCCTACTCGGCGTCGGCTACGTTTGCAAACAACATTTTCACCAGAGAAAGGTAAAAGCTTAGAATAAACACTAGGGGTTCACAGGTGGGACTGTCAAGCTAGCCCATATTTAGAAGAAATAGAAGGCATAATATGCCTTCTATTTCTGGATCTTCTGACTAAGTTTAGGGTACTTATCTGAGCCAATGACATAATCACTGTCACTAGATATAAAGAAAACGTTGACTTTCATTCGATGCTATTCACTGACAGTAAAAAAAAATAAGTTATTGTATGCACTGCTGTTCATAGACTACTAGCTCCAGCGCTCCTTGCTGCGTTTCTAAATGGTAGCAACTCACCAGGACACTTCACCAACTCTCCACTCATTCTCCTCTGACCATGCATTTATTTGTCTTTGACGGCCATCGGCTCTCGGTATTTCCTCATTTCCCCTCATACGCCTAACCGGTTCGAAATTATATGGCTGTGGGCCATCATAAATGTTGACAGTGGGTCTTGCTACCTCTTCCTCATCCCCGTCCGCCATAATGCTAGTTCTAGTATGCGTCTACCTTACGTGACGTCATCACCAAATTGCGTAAAAAATAACCGTTACTAACCAAAAACTACAAAAACTGGACTTTAACACCATTTTGGAGACATTTCTAACTTTATATACATATTTTGAGTGCTTCATGTACCCATTAATCAAAACTTCCGGTTAACCTGCACCATGGGCTTTAAGCCTTTAGATCAATGGTTTTGATATAGAATGGAATGGTCTCAGGCTACACTCTCTACACACCCACCTGTCAGGCAGAGTGACAGCTCAGGTGGGCTGTTAATCCCAGCCGTAAAAAAAATGTACGAACTAAGCATGAGCCAACCTCGCTTACTGGCAGCCTATCGGAGGGGCTGTGACATTTTGTTGAGCCAACTCTTCTAACTGGCAGCCAATTAGGAACTCTGATAGAGCGTGTTGCCAGGCATCACAGCCAGCTCACTGACGGCTGTGGTCTGTAAATCACAATGTCAATACAAGATGGACAGATGGATGGATTGACAGACAGATGGTGGAGGACAGGCAGACGGATATACACAGATAGATAGATATAATAAACATACGATTGAAGGATAAGATGATGAAGATGAACAAATACAGCGGGACAAACACATGGATAGAGTAAATCTAGTTGATACTGTAAATAGAGAAATAGATATGGACCAAGCCCCAACCACAGCGAGTTCTACCAGCATCCAATACGGAAGTGACAAACATTGCAGTAGCACCGGGTGGCCACTACGAGGTCGAGGTGGTACCAAAAGTGAGCCATTTTTCTTTGAATCACTTGTTAAACAGGCCGTTTTCACCGTGTTATTAAACCTATTTACAGCCTGGTCCAAAAAACGTTCTAGTCAATATGTTTTGTTCATATCTCCATGACAACACTGAGGGGGGTTAATTTTTTTTTGCAGGCTAGTTTTTATTTGATTTGAGGTTAGAATGTATGAATAATTAGGGGCTGGGCGTCTTGAGTGACAGCTAGCCACTGACCCTCAGCTTGCCTCGGAGGCTAGTTTTCAGGATAAGCATGCTATCTCCGTCATCTTGTCCTCGGCTGCGTTCATTCCTATTGTTCATTCCGGTGCCAAAATGCCTTGCTCTGCGGTGAACTGTACCAACCGATGGTTTAAAAAACGAATGAGCTACGAGCTAATTCGGTGTACGTCACCTAGATGGGCGTATCTCCCTCCTGCCGACGTCACATAAATGCCCTTTTTTGGTTAGAGGGAATGAGGAGGAGTCAAACTATGACAAGATGGCGACGCTCATAAGCCAAGAGAATTGGATGCAGTTGGAATAACTGAGGTCTGCCCGGATGCTACATCCATTTTATATACTATCTATGATATGGACGGAGCGAAACAGTAGAGAGACCGAACATGGGTCTATGCAGAGGCAGAAAGTGGTGTCCTCCCAGCCTCATTGGACTCTGCTCTTGCGGGGAATATCACAGGAAATTAGACTGTGATATTCCCCACGATATGTATATTTACATATATATATATATATATATATATAGACCCTGACTGCAGCTCTGATCGCCTTAGAGAGAGACCCACATTAAAGTTGAAAGACCTCCTAATAATGACTCCCCCTTGAAGCGATGCGAGAAGGAAGAGGTGAGGATTGAGGGGTGGGGGGGGGGGTGGAGTGAGGGGTGGGGGGCTTGGGGAGTGAGGGGTGGGGGGTTTTAGGGGTGAAGGGTTGGGGGGAGGAGGGGGTGGAGGATTGAAGGTTCGGGGTAGGAGGAGTGACAGCTGGGGGGATGGAGGAGTGAGGGGTGGGGGGGTAAAGGAGTCTGTGGTGGGCAGTTGGAGAGAGGGGTGTGGGGTGCAGGAGTGAGGGGTGGAGGAGTGAAGGGTGGGCGCGTGGAGGAGTGAGGGGTGGGGGGGCTGGAGAGAGAGTGGTGGGGGGGGTTGAAGGAGTGAGTGGAGGGGGGTGAAGGAGTGGGGGTGGGGGGATGGTTGGAGAGAGAGAGATGGGGGTGGAGTGAGGGGTGGAGGAGTGAGTGGTGGGGTGGAGGAGTGAGTGATGGGGTGGAGGAGTGAGTGGTGGGGGGATGGGTGGAGAGAGAGGGTGGATTGGTATAGAGCGACCTGGCAACCTTCCTGACGGCCCCCCTTTGACTACAGATGGCGGCGTCTTGACCAGGGTGGTGGATGATGGTCCGTTGCAAAACAACCACCGTGGGAATGCGGCGGGGCTTCCAGTCATGGGTGTAGCGGTCGTCGACGTGGGTTATGCCCATCTTCTAAAGCTGAAAACATCAGGACGAGGCACTCCTACTCTGACCTACCTGCTAGGTTCTCTGGAAATAAAACATGATCATAATATATAATAATAATGATAATATGGTAGAAGGTGGACAGCTTCTCTCTGGCGAAATTAGTCCGGGCGTCTGACTGAAGGAGTTCAACGGTGATGAGGGTTAAACTGGTCAAGAATTCAACGGTTAAACGCTGTAAGACATGATGGATGGCACATGAGTACTAATACAACATTACACTTAACCACACACACACAGACAGTCACACAGATAGACAGACACAAACACAGACAGACAGACAGGCAGACAGACAGACAGACAGACAGACAGACAGACAGACAGACAGACAGGTAGAAAGGCAGGCAGTCACACACACACACACACACACACACACACACACACACACACACACACACACACACACACACACACTCACACACACAGACGCAGGCACACACACACATGCGCACATATAGAATCACACACACACATACACAGAGCAATGGGAACCTTGGCAGAATGCTGGGAGAGATACAGAGAAATTCTTGATGGACTGGACCAATATGTGATGACACCAAAATGTTCTGAACAACATTTGTGTAAGGCTGAATAAATTAATAGATTCTGCACCAAGCCTAACCCCATGTGAGTCTCATCTTCACACAGACCGATGAAAGACAGAGGAGCTCTTTTGAACGGAGCGGATGAGCAGGAGGAGAAGGAGGAGAAGGAGAAGGGGAGGAGAGGAAGAGGAGGACAGGATGAGGAAGACAGGAGGAGGAGGATGAGGAAGACAGGAGGAGGAGGAAGAGGAGAGGGTTAGAGATATAGAGAGACCGAGAGGGGGGTGGGGGGGTAGAGTGGGAGGGGTCGGAGAGACAGCGAGACTGGGGAGGGAGCGAAAGGCGGGATTGTGAGAAAGCAAGAGATAGGGAAATAGAGAGGGAGAGGGAGAGGGAGAGGGAGAGGGAGAGGGAGAGAGAGATGAAGGGAGAGGGTGAGACAGAGCGAAAGAGATAGAGAGAGAGAGAGAGAGAGAGAGAGAGAGAGAGAGAGAGAGAGAGAGAGACAGAGAGTCAGAGACAGGCAATTACAGTTCCAGTGTGTCCTCTCAGCGACTGGGACCCCTGCTGGGACAGTAATCCTTGGCCCCTGCCAAACAGACAGCACAAAAACGACACACTGGCACAAAACTGACACAAAACTACACGCTGACACAAAACTACACACTGAGACAAAGCGACACACCGACGGCAGAGATGTGCTAGCCAGCTGTACTACTGACACTAGCCGCAGACACATCGGCTGAGATGGACAGAGTCATTACATAACAAAGTATGATACGACACAGCACAGCATAACATAGCATCACATAGCATAATGTACCATGACAGAGCAGCACGTGACATACATGCCCCTTATGCAACATAACATACGATAACATGAAACCACTCAACATATTGAATAACCAATGCTAACCCACAGACTGAGATTGAGACTGATTGGCTGAGGTTAAACAGCCAGCTCGATGACATCACATACCATGACATCACATCACATCACATGAGGTCAAGATTATAGAGCAAAACAGAATGGAATGGAATGGAATATAATAAACATGACATTCCATGACGTCACACAACATCCAATGATAGAATGTAGTAGAATATGACACAGCATCACGATGCAGAGTTATAGTAGAACCGAATATGTAAGGAATGAGCGACAGTAACACACCATGTCATTTTCTGGTGTAAAGCGACCTCGGCGTTGCCCCTTTTTTCCCAAATTATTTTCCAATAAGATGAGAGCCGAGAGTGATTTATTCCAGTCCACATTAACCGGCAATGATCAGATATCAATTAATATTTATGGGAGCCAGAATTGCTTCGGCTGTAAAAGCAGTCAAGTGGCTACTTAAACAAACCCCACCTGACTGGAGGCTAGGGGCGGCTAATTAGCCTTTGTTTGTCAACACTAAAAGGCTCATAGGCTTGCTGCCGCAGGGTGCATATGCCTGCATATAGCACGCATATGCACCCTGCGGCAGCTAGCTTATTAGCATAACAAAACATCAAAGACACTCACTGCATCTATGACTATCTATCAAACCGCTCACATATAAAGTAGGATGTCAGCAAATGTAAATTAGTCCACAGTTTGTGTTAAGTGTGGACCGAGTGGAGAACAAGTGTGTGTACTGTTTCAACACTGAGACGTCCCTGAAAGGGTGTGTGTGTCGTTGTTTCCGGACAGTGTGTGGGGTAAGACAAGGAGGAATCATCAATGGAGACCTGATATTTGCATCGCTCCCAGCACATTCACAAGTGGTTTTCTGTGTGTTTGTGTGTGTGTGTGCAGGGGGTTGTGTTTGTGCCTGTCTGCGTGACTATTTTTATGTGCATGTGTGTGTGTGTGTGTGTGCGTGTGCGTGTATGTGTGTGTGTGTGTGTGCGTGTGTGTGTGTGTACGTGTCTGTGTGTTTTTCCATGCCATTGTGCGTGCATGTGTGTGTACAGCCTCCATAAGTCTTGTTACTTCATCTGTGCATGGTTGGTCGCCGCTGTCATGCCAAATTTGTACCGGCTGCCAAATTTGTACCGGGCGCGTCATCCATACGTAATCCATTCCAAACCTGCCTGGCAGCAGATGATCGCGTCGTCCGTTGCCGGGCAGGTTTCAAAAAACATTCGCGCTCATGTTGCCAAAGACGAAATAACATAATACAGTTAACGGATCGCTAGATAACACTTGTTTTTACTTTATATTTGTATTGTATTCAATTGTTTAATCAAATTTAGCTAGTAAACTGAGTGTTTAAAGCGGGTTTCAAAAAACATTCGTGCTCATGTTGCCAAAGACGAAATAACATAATACAGAAAACGGATCGCTAGATAACACTTGTTTTTAATTTATATTTGTATTGTATTTAATTGTTTAATCAAATTGAGCAAGTAAACTGAGTGTTTAAAGCAGGTCAAGGACGAAATAGCACAATACAGATAACGGATCGCTAGATAGAAGGTTTGCGAATGTCCGTGAACCTTTCACGTCATTCGACGCGATCATCTGTTGCCAGGCAGGTTTGGAATGGATTACGTATGGATGATGCGCCCGGTACAAATTTGGCAGCCGGTACAAATTTGGCATGACACCGCCTCTAAGTGCAGTTGAAATTTTGAAACACATTTGACAATAATCTAAGACCAAGAAATAAAAAAAATCATAAAAAGTAATTCCATGAAATAGGTCAGCATGCTCTCCTCTCCTCTGAATACTTCCCTTCCTCAGGGCAGGGACAAAGAACTCTAAAATATAATATATATCCATGAGAGTATCATTTTCATATTCTTGACAGTATTGAATGACCTTCTCTCCTTTGATGGTGTGGATCAGTTGTGACTCCATCATTACTGAACCCTGGGACGTGTTGGGATGTGCGGTGCAATCCTTGACCTCATCATTAAGTCGTTTGGACATTGAAAGTAAAAATTGGTTAATGAATGCCTGGATAGTGAGATTCAGGAGAATGAACGCTAAGATATATGAGGTTTATTATGCAGTTATAGTAATTTCGGATACATGTCATTAAGGACCAGGTGGGTACAGTGAATTCAGATACATGTCATTGAGGACCAGGTGGGTACGGTGAATTCAGATTCATGTCATTAAGGACCAGGTGGGTATAGTGAATTCAGATTCATGTCATTAAGGACCAGGTGGGTACAGTGAATTCAGATAAATTTCATTAAGGACCTGGTGGGTACAGTGGATTTTGGTTTAGGAGCTGAGGGTGGGGCGCAGTTTATCTTCAATGACAATCTGGGTGAATAAACACCTCCTCATTATCAGAGCAGAACATGCCTGCTGTCACTCATCAGCCTCAGCACCTGAAACCACTCACACCTTGGGAGGACATACACGGGCAGACACACACATACACACGAACACACACACACACACACACACACACACACACACACACACACACACACACACACACACACACACACACACACACACACACACACATTCTAGCATGAGTACACAACAAATCCAACCATGTTTTAGGTTTTGTTTGATAGATGTCTCGATGTCATAACTCATTTGAGCATCTGCATTGCTACCTCGACTGGCAGAGGGCTGTTTATTTATATGGTACCAGCATTAAAGCGGCATAATTTGTCATTAAACACCCGGCGTAACCACATGGTTTCCTCAGAGGATGCTGAGAGCAGGATGGGACCCTATTCATACCCCATTTATATGACAACTAGACACGTCAGAACACTGTTAGCCTGTTGTATGTGTCTGCTTCATATTGTGACAAGTTTGGGGGGGTTATGTTCAGTCAGTGTGTGTGTGTGTGTGTGTGTGTGTGTGTGTGTGTGTGTGTGTGTGTGTGTGTGTGTGTGTGTGTGTGTGTGTGTGTGTGTGCGTGTGTGTGTGTGTTTGTGTATGTTTGTGTTCGGGCGCGTGCGTTTGGGTGTGTGTGCGTGTGAGGAGGCTTGTGTATATTTTTTTCATTTAACAGCTTCATTCTATCGCGATAGGCTTAATAAACGCTAATCCACCAGGAAAGCAGTTCTCTGTGGTACCAGGGGATTTTGTCAGATCTATAATATGTTCATTTTGAGACCAATCTCTCCTTTAAAGCCCAATTACCAAAATAATAACAGTAGACTATTAGTTCACAATACATGTGACCCTCTATAGTGTGGCATCATGACTGTAACCTTTGAACTCCTCAAACAAAGACAGAGTTCTGGAGAACACTATAGTCTGGTAGCTAAAGTTATTAACACCATTCTGGGTATCATCCACAATGTCTGGAGTCTAGAAATAAATGAGACATTATGGATATTGTTCAGTAAACATAGAGTTATGACTTATTATCATAAGTAACGCTGCTTTGAGCATTCAATCATGTTTTCCACTGTGATGTTTTCCATGGTGTTGATTTGTGTTTGCTAAATAGACACACTGGGTGAATGGGCTGAGGTGAGGACTTCTTCTTTCCACGTGCCATGGCCTTCTTGCAGTAATAATGTGTATAAAAAGGAGTGGGGGCACTCTTGGCTAAGCCACTGAGAGTAGATCTATTTTTACTGTTTCCCTATGAGGTGGTCCGCAAAAGCCCTTGATGAAAATTTAGTGTCCCACCTAACCCTAACTGCTCCAGACGAGCTGGTTGTCGCCTTGCACGGTTGACTCCGCCGTCGGTGTGTGAATGTGTGCGTGAATGGGTGAATATCGGGCAATATTGTAAAGCGCTTTGGATAAAAGCACCATATAAATGCAGTCCATTTATCCATTTGCCTAAAGTCAACCACTGGGAAACACTGTACCAGAGCAACTTCTACCTGCTCCATGACCTGAACCTGGATTTCTAAATAAATTAGGAATTTCAGTGTCAATAAAATCGGTTTAGTTTTTATTGACTTTCCTATAAATGGTTCCTATAACTGGTGCGGTGTCCCCAATGTGAGGTTGTTTTGTTGCAAACCATCACAGGAAAGAATTCCAAAATCCATCCAATTCATGATCTAGTAATAATGAGCAAGCGCATCCACCATCTTCTGTATTGATCCGATATTGAGCCAATTTGTTCCAGACTGGAGCCCATTCTGGGCAGCAGTCAGCAAATATCAGCCCAAAACATCTTTATGTCAAAAACTGTGTCTGCATAGCTCACTCTGAACTCAACAAAAGTTGGCACAGTTTGCGAAATACATGAATACTAATTATTTTGCATTGTATTGGAAGGAAGTGTGTTCAAGTCGGACACGTAACCATTTCCAAAACACCCTGTTCCAACAAAGTCTGCTGACTCAGTGGAGCTCTATCATAGTTCATGACAGGATGTTGATTAGCATGAAGCTAACAGCATTATGAGCTCAGCATCACAGGGCATTCCGTTTATGGTGTCTATATAGCTGTTTTCCCACATGTCTTCCGCCTTTTCGCCGAATTTGTATACCAGGAGGTTTGACCCTGAGGGTTTCCACACTTATTCACACTTGATGCTTCAAGTGAGGATAAGGATACGGATACCTTTTATTGCCATTTATGCAGAACATAAAAGGAAATTTTCTCAACGTTCCAGTGTGTGTATTTAAAAAATACAATGCAACAGGAAAAGGACAGTGATGACAAGACAGAGGCATCCGTCAGCCAATCAAATCGCTTCACCGGGTTCTTCCCGCTTCTTCCTGCTTGTTGCGATGCAAGATGACCCGCTTTCCCGCTTTCCAGTATCGTCAGAGCCCGAGTCGCGTCACAGTGCTTAAATTTGCATACGCGATCTGATTGGATGACGGATCCGTCGCTGCCTAAAAAGTTGAAAATGTTTCAACTTTTTGACGGAGCCGAAGGCTCTAACGGAACGGATGGATCCACAATGCATTGCGCGTCCATCCCCATTCAAAGTCAATGGGGATCAGTCAACGGACGGAGGTAGTGGGCACGAGGCGTTAGGGTCTAATGCCGCGTTTCCACTGCAGGGTGCGGTATGGTTCGGTTCGCCTCAGTCCGGTAGGGAGGGGGCGGTATAGCCCAGCTCAGAGTGGTAGATATAACAGAGTGGCGACACTTCCATTGGACTCCGTTGTAGCGCCTACTTCCGGGGTATAGAGCCTCGAATAGTTCCAAACAACCATTTTACGGCGTAGGAGATCATTCATTTCCATTGCTGGCCGTCGAGTAACTTCTAAGGTAAATTGATTAAATAGCTACCTCTTTTTAATTGTCAACTGTCTATATTGTATCAGAGGCCCTTTATGATGCATATACTGATATTTATTTGTAAATGCACAGCGTAATTATATATATTTTTTATCTTGGTAGACGACCGATTGCCTGCTCAACTTCGCCATCTGTGAAGGTATCTCCAGGGGTAAATTGATTAAATAGCTACCTCTTTTGAATTGTCAACTGTCTATTGTATTAGAGGTCCTTTATGATGCATATACTGACATTTATTTGAATATGCACAGTGTGATTATATATATATATATTTATCTTGGTAGACGACCGATTGCCTGCTAGTTTGTTAGCTCGACTTCACCACCTGTGAGGGTATCTCCAAGGGTAAATTGATTAAATAGCTACCTCTTTTGAATTGTCAACTATCTGTATTTTATCAGGACCTTTATGATTGCATATACTAATATTTATTTGAATATGCACAGTGTAATTATATATATTTTTTATCTTGGTAGACGACCGATTGCCTGCTGGTGTTAGCTCGACTTCGCCATGTGAAGGTATCTACACCAACAATTACGAAGTTCAGTAGTGAATCTAACTTCTATTTAGTTAGTTATTCATGTTGGATTACTAGGATCATTTAGGTTGATTTAAGGACGGCTTTTATGATGCGATAGCTAGTAGAAATAACCGTGTTTGTTTAATTATATCCTGGAAACTAAAAAGGGTGATGTTCAGCACATGAAGCCCTACAGATGCCGCCGCTTCAACAATGCTGATTATGATGGGCGGTGAATTTAACTTGTATGGCTTTTTCGTTTTAACTTCTTGTTGACTGAATATTTTCTCTTTCTTAGTGCCAAATTGATTCTTTTTTGTTTTACAAGAGCCTTCTCTGCTCTCCTTCTCATTAATTTGTCCTTTTCTAGTTGCCTTATTAGGTCCTCCACAGTCGCCCCATCAGTCCCTGGTCATCTGGTCCCTGGCCCTTGCAAAGTTATTCCTTCACTGTTGACCCCTGACTGACTGGCCCTCGGCACACACATCCCTGGATCACCTGCCCCTGGATCACCTGCCCCTGGCAAAGTGGCCTCTTGATTGCTCTCTCTGTCTCCTGTCATGTCCTTTTCATCGCTCTTGAAATCCACCTCAATTTCTCCATCAATCTCTGTAACAATTACAAGGTAATGTTGCTGTTATATGTATTTTGCCTTTGCATTTGCAACTACTGTCATCTCCAATGTAAGGCAATGTAAGAAAATGTATTAGAGCGAAACATTTCTGTAATGTGAATTAAATCATCTGCCACAATCAGAAACCAATAGAATGTATAAATGGATATACCGGCAATTGTTGATTGGGTAGAAATGTGTCGATTATTGTGTGCAAATCCTCAGAGAATCCCTGACCTCTGGTTGTTTTTTGAACTCAATGTACAAATATGAATTATGTAATCTCATTAGGAGTGTAGTCTATCCTTGAATTACATGAAATGGGGAACTTTGAATATTTGGCCTGTTAAGCCCTTTGAGACTGTAATGGTGATTAAGGCCTATACAAATAAAATTGAATTGAATATTGTTGGCTGCATGGATCATACCGAAGTTTAATTTGGCGCAATATGTGTGGTCCGTTGCACTTGGTTCTGGAGGCACCCTCACAGAAGGGGGTTTCCTCTTCTTCGGCTTAGGGCGATGAATGAAAACTGTTGGGACTGCAGGCCTCAACTTCAACATCCCTTCTCTTTTTGTGGCAGTGAATTGGTCATCTTCAAAGTGTACCTGTAGGTAGGCTTGTAAGATCAGTTTCCATTGCACTTCAAATATCTTAGAAAAGTCATAATTCTCTGCACTTAGAATTATTATGCCCTTTGCAATGCTATCAAGTGATGTGAACATTACTTACATTACATAGTTTTTGACTGTTGCTGACCCCTGTCATTTGTAAGTTTTGATGGATGACCATTGCCATCCATTTCTTCCTGCGCTTTTGGTCCTTGGGGAAGCCATACATGTGGTCTAAACCAATTTTGAATTTGCTCAGGGCTATTATAAGTATTGTAATGGCATAAAGTATAGTAAATGGCGGACAATATGGAGAAGACGCACAACTGTAGCTTAAGTTACTCTTAACTTATGTATATATTTATATAATATAATATAATAATAATAATAATATAAGATAATATATATATATTAAGTCGTGTGTGTATAGCTCATACACATGACAGGACACGCATATCTTTTCAATTTTTATTCATTCAGAATATTTACATACTGTTTGAAAATTAAAGAGGCTGGGATTTTGTTTTATATCATTTGTTCATATTGTTCAGTAGTATATGCCTAAATGAGGCCGTAGCACGGCGGACGAGCAGAGGTGGTGACGTCATCGAGTCCGCTGCTGTTCCAATTGCAGGTACGTACTCGCGTGCTCGCAAGTCTGTGCTTGAAGTACGGACTTGCCAAGTACGTGCTTGCAAGTCATCGAGTCCATAGTACGCGTGCTAGGAATTGAGAAACTGCCATTTTTTGCTGGAGAAGGAGGTGTGCAGCTGAAAGGAGTCGTGTAGTGAAACAAATGTTGTTTGTTTCGAAGTGGCATCCGAGAGGGCCTAGTTCAGTGCACTGTTAACGTGTCCGATTTTTAGACTGGTTCAGCTGCTGCTCAATAACTCTCAAGGCTCGATTCCACCGGAGGCGTACGCGCCGCGGGACGGCTGCGCCGGGGTCACCGCTGCTGATCGCTTCCACTATAATCAATGAGACCATTTCCACCGGGTGCGCCGCGGAACGTTTCAGCAGCGTCCCAGGAGCGGCGTGCTGCGCCGCGGCGCTATCTTTCCGTCCAATTCTATTTTTGCCGCGAGCCGCTGCTAAACCGCGTCAATTTCGACAGAGGAGGTCGAGCCGGGCAGGAAGTGAAAAGTAAAAGCCATAGAGCATCCGGTCATTTTTCAAAATAAAACAATACTCAGCTCATGTAACTTCACATCAACATTATTACGTCATGACCGGTGGGTCTCAGAGGGTCGGCAACATGGACGACGAGAGACTCATTGTCGAAGTTCAGCAACATGAAGTCATTTATGTACCAAATCATCCTTTTTATAAGGAAAATGTCAGAAAGGACAAAGTGTGGCATTTAATTGCAATCGTTTTGGGAGTGGAAGGTGAGTACATTAGGTTTAGGATTATCGCGTGATCTCGTGATCTCGCGTGAATACGGCTGGCTCGCAAGGCAGCGCTACGCTATGGCAAGCCGAGTGTGCCACAATTCGACTTCAATTAAACGCGTTCTGAAACGCCAGCACGCGTGCCCAGAACGCGTTTTGGTTTTCCAGAACGCGTTCCGGCGTTTCAGCGCGCGCGCCCAGAACGCGTTCCGGCGTTTCAGCGCGCGCGCCCAGCGTTTCAGCGCGCGCGCCCAGAACGCGTTCTGGCATTTCAGCGCGCGCGCCAAGAACGCATTCCGGCATTTCCGCGCGCGCGCTCAGAACGCATATTAGCATATTAACAGCACGCGTGCTGTTAATATGCTAATGCGCTCCTCCCCTCAATTTTCTCAGCCAATAGATTTGAGCCGTTTTCCCCTAATCATATGCTAGGGCAAACACACAGACAACATCAGTCGAGACCAGTGGGGTGTTCCACAAAGCCGGTTTTATCACATAACCGGGTAAGTTAACCCAGGGTTTGCTGTAACCCTAGGTTTTCCGTTCCAAAAGGATCACGGTATGTTAGTTGCTATAGCAACATATGCTCTGAATCAAACCTGGTCGGACCAGGTTTTGCGCAGGTTAAGTTTGAAACATAACCCGGTTTTGGGTATTTCAACCGGCGTTCACCGCAGATTTCATGTGTTCACAATGGCATGCCCTTTTGATGAGTGAACTGCTGATATCAGAGCGCAAATTATACGTGCAATCCACCGGGAGCGATTGATAAGACCACGGCTCGACATCTTGGCATATTGGATGACTTTTTGCTGGAGTGGAGAGATATAGATTCTCGCGCAAATCTTTAATATATTTAAATAGCCTTGCATAGCCAACACTACCAATCGAGGACCTGGCCTCAGTTCACTCCAGACTATTTGCGTAGCCCTCCGTTTTTTTCAAATGGTAGTTTTATCTAGGCTATAATGCTGGAGATGCTGAGCACATCACAGTCGTTTCAGATGACCCATCCAAGATTTGTATCGGCCTCCTATCATACAAAGAGCAATATTGTCTGAGTACTATGCCGAGAGGCATTTACAACATAAAGTATAAAATAGTCCTAACGGACTTGCATCCACTGGAGAATGTTCGATCGTAGCCGGCGGCTTCATTACAAGCACTGATCCATCTTGATCTGTGAAGTTGATGAATTGTCACTTTTAGGTTTTCTACCCAGTTACCAAAAAAAGAAACATTTGGAATAGGCCTAGTATGCGCTGTGGCAAGCACACGGTTTGCATGTGTTACTTCGAAGGCAAAAAAAATCTAAAATACAAGAAAACACAAAAACCTACATTCAACCAGTGTGTATGGCCCATGACTCTCTGAGGTGGTAGGTACCTCCAGGTAGGCTACCCCCTCCATGCCAGGGCGCCCTGAATTTATGTTTATTAACAGCTCCTCCACCGGGGTCAAGACAATTTGAGGGCCAGATCCAGTCTGCCGACTGTCGGCCTTTTCACGATTGGCTTAAAAAAATGGCTTATTTAAATTTATACCAATACGATGGTGGGAAAAGCTTACCAGTTTGTATGTTTTTTATACTTCATTTTTATACTTGATCCTCTGACCGCTTGGAAGCAATCGGAGTACATGTTGTTTTAGAAGAAAGGGGTTATGTGGTAGGATCTTTAAGAATGCTTAACTGGGATATTTATATATTCATGGCTCAAATATTAAGGATCATGCTTTTGACGTGTAACTAACGCATTTACGCGGTCAGCGATCCGCTGCCAGGCTTTGGTTCTCCGGGTTCCAGAGGTTTTAGCGTTCCCTTTTCTTGTGATAATGTCCTTCTCCTCGTCATAGCTCTCCAGGAGAACCTGGAGTTCCATTTCATTGAAATAAGCGGCCCGTTTCGCCATATCGATCAGGGTTTCCATGATCCATACATCACGTCTTTTTAAGTTTGGCGTGGACGCGCACAACCCTGTGTTAACCAACCCCGAGTTGATTGAACTAATGCATAACCGCTGCTGTGGAACCGAAAACTCTGGGTTGGTCGGCACAGGGTCAATCAACCTAGAGTTCAGCGTTAACTCAGTGTTTGTTAAACCTCCGTTCGTGGAACACCCCTCTGGTTATGTGATAAAACCGGCTTTGTGGAACATCCCACTGGTCTCGACTGATGTTGTCTGTGTGTTTGCCCTAGCATATGATTAGGGGAAAACGGCTCAAATCTATTGGCTGAGAAAATTGAGGGGAGGAGCGCATTAGCATATTAACAGCACGCGTGCTGTTAATATGCTAATATGCGTTCTGAGCGCGCGCGCGGAAATGCCGGAATGCGTTCTTGGCGCGCGCGCTGAAATGCCAGAACGCGTTCTGGGCGCGCGCGCTGAAACGCCGGAACGCGTTCTGGGCGCGCGCGCTGAAACGCCGGAACGCGTTCTGGGCGCGCGCGCTGAAACGCCAGAACGCGTTCTGGAAAACCAAAACGCGTTCTGGGCACGCGTGCTGGCGTTTCAGAACGCGTTTAATTGAAGTCGAATTGTGGCACACTCGGCTTGCCATACTACGCTGCCGTTACGCGCCCGGTAGGAATGGACGCAGGGCAGAGGACGCGGCCGTTCCGCGGCGCGTACGCGTCCGGTGGGATCCCGGTGTCACGGTCCTCTGCTTGCGATCATGTGATTCACCATATATTGATCCATTTATTCAAAAGATCCAAAGACAAAGAACAGATTACGGTATCATTTTATATTATTGTTAATAGTCTAACATTTCAGCGTTGGTATTTCATTTTTCATTAGCTTGTTTAGCTACATATGTATGAAAGTTAACAATGTTGGTGTATTACAATTATTTATGTGTGTAGGCCACTCCAACTTCGTTGCTGGTTGAAATGTAACCATTTATTTGTACATAAGTTATTGATTCGTAAATAGTTAGTTGGAAGGAATCTGTTTCTTAAGCAGTGTGACACTTGGAGCTTGCATGACGGAGCACAAGTTGGCCCAAAGCACTCAAAGCTGCAAAAAGACATCGCTCAATTGTAGACTTGGAGCTTGCATAACAGAGCACAAGGCATAGTTTAATAGTGCATTTCTTTTTGAACAGCACATCCGATCCATGACCTCTGTAATTTTTGTACATTTAAATGTATGCCCATCACAAACTGAGTTTAGCTTTATCTATTATTACTTTTATTTTCTACCCTACTTTTCTTAATGTTATGTGTATTTTGTTTTTAAGATAAAACAAGAGAAACCCAAACATATCTTATTGTCTCGTAATTATGTAAATGTTTCATGTATTTATGTTTTTTACATGTTGTGACTGTCTGAGTTTGTGATGTGGGTCTATGGTCTCGTAGTTATGTACATGTTTCATGTATTTATATGGTTTTGTTTACATGTTGTGACTGTCTGAGTTTGTGATGTGAGTCTTTGTTCTATGTTCCCACTCTTGGCCTGCACCTTGACTTGGTAAGTGGGCTTTAAACTAAGACAGGCCTTTTATATTTTTTTGTTTGTGATTGATTGTATGTCACAGTCTATCTTATTAATGATACAAAGCCTTAACTAAACCCCTTCTCTTCTGTTTGCAGAAACTGGAAACTTCAGAGTACATTTTATCTTAAGTTAGAAAATCTTTTTTGTTTCCTCATCAGATCCCAGTCCATCATGCTCCCCTACTTGTCTGCCGTGCCACCATCATGCATCACCTCTCAGCGCCCTATAGCTGCATCTTATTCCGTCGTTACTCCAGCTCTTTCCAGCTATTTCACAAAAGTGACAAACACGCTCCACCCAAGTGTTTTTAATCTATTATTAATTATACATGTAAGGTGTGCTGAAAGGTGCCCATCAATAAAATGCATTTTATTAATATTTTTATTAATAGAACATTATGGCTCCATCAAAAGCAAAGTACACCTGCCATTTACAGTTATCATTTATACTATCCTAGACATCTTTAATCTTATTTACATAGGCCTACAGTAGGCCAGGGTTTCCTCTGAATGTTTAAATAAAAAAAATCCCTGTCCATGTCAGATCCCTGTCCATCATACTCCTGTTGTTGTCTTCCTGCACACCTGACTGCCTCCTCCATCGATTGCTGCCACAGCCCTCTCCCTGTACAATATTTCATGTTAAATACATTTCAGGATCAAGTTTGAGATTCAGTTTCAGTATTACTTGTTTTTGAAACCTGACGTGGGGCTGGCACTGCCACCATCATATCTGTCTTATTTATTGCACCCACACATAATAGGTCCATGATACCATGTGGGGTCATTTCGGCCCCTTTGTTTCCTAACACCTTGTGAGTTCCCTGGGTACACCAGCTGATGGGTCTGTGTATATATTGGGCATTTGATTCTCGTTTCAGAAACAGAAATATATAAAAAAACGAGTGGTAATTATTATTTCTGTTTCAACATTCAAAAAGGTATATACAAGGTTATTTTCTTATAAAGTCAAAAAGGGGCAAACTAATCTAAAATAATAATTGTTAAACATATAGAGAATCATCGGGGGATTACTTCCATGGTCGGTAAACAATGCGACTGCTATCTCTCAGACCTCTCGCTTATGAGGCTACAATGCTAACAATGCTAAAAAACAAGAATATTTCTGCATCCGGTACGTCATGAAGTAGGGCGTGGCCATAGACCCACGATGCGGAAGTATATCTCTCCTTGATGTTGCCCTGCACCACTGAGCAGTTTACATAGGAATGAATAGGCGCCATTTTTGAATCCGTTGTCCATTTTATAATATGTCCATGCTCAGTACCCCAACGGAGGAGTACTGAAGACTAGGGCAAAACGAGTACGGCTCAGTCCGGGTCCAAACAGCAGGGAGGCAGAACTCATCGCGAGCATCTTAAATGTTGCTGCAACGATGCATCATATATTCCGTTGCATCCACACGTCCAAAGCATCGATCGACGAAAGATTGGAGCATGAGTTAGAGAGAAATAGAAGAACAACGAAGAAGAAAGGCATTGCGAACGACTGCGTTACCGGAGAAAGAGTTGTTTTATTTGCTTTGTTTCACACAGGGACAAATGTAGTAGATTTCTTTGTTTAACTGAAAAAGCAGGGAGTGGAAGGCCGGGACCCTATAATGTCCAGCTAACTGTTGTAAATAATAATAATACAAAATTATTTCCAATGTACTTGGGAAGCTGTGAACTCATGGATTGTAATATATTGTATGATGTGTAGTTTTATCTTTATGATAGGACTTAACAATTCGCATCGGCTTAGAGCAGTTGTCTTGTAACCGAAAGGTTGCTAGTTCGATTCCCCAGCTCCTCCTACCAGAGTAGGACAGCAAAGTCAACCATGCAAGGCTACAGCCAGCTCGTCAGGAGCAGTTAGCGTTGAGTGTCTTTGAGCAAGACACTTAACGCTAACTGCTCCTGACGAGCTGGCTGTCACCTTGCATGGTTGACTTTGCTGTCGGTCTGTCAATGTATTAACCGATGTAAGTCGCTTTGGATAAAAGCTTCTGCTAAATGCCCTAATTGTAATTGCAGTGTCCACCACAAATGGCTCTGAAAAGCAGTGGCAACATCCCCATTCAATGACATGCAAATGCAGACTGAAGCGTTATCGACACGCCCACTTAAATGGTGTGAAATGCCGACTTTCTCCTCCTCATTCACGCATAAAGTAATTAACAATTCAGCCGGCAAAACTACTTTCTCAGAGGTAGTATTTTTTCAAGATATTTTCAGGATACCCATTTTAGGATATGTTACATATACAGCCATCAGGAGAATAGCAGCAGAATAGCAGGACTCACGTATATGTGTGAAAGCAGCTTATATTTGTGTGTGTGTGTGTGTGTGTGTGTGTGTGTGTGTGTGTGTGTGGCGTAAACTCTGACTGGCCCGATCTGAACGACCTGTGTGACTGGACTGGTGTTTCCCTGGAGTGGAAAAGAGCGGACAACGAGACGGTGACCTTCTCTAAGTCTGTGATCACGGACCTGTCAATAAATGTGCGCGCAACAGTGAGCCGCGACGGAACATCCAGCGTGCTCCCCACCATCGGCGCGCGCGCGCACCTTCTCACGCTCAGAGAGCAAGAGAGAAAGGAGTGCTGGACAGGACTGAGGCTGCAAGGAAAGCTTGCCTGCCTCCAGTCAGCTGATCACTCTGTGTCCCACTCAATTCTAAAAAATGCAGCTATCGATGAGGAAATCCTAATTTTTACGACAAAGGCACGCCTCCAGGTGCTGCCAACAAAACTGAATCTGTCCATCTGGTATCCAAATAATCATGACTCTCACTGTCTACACCATGGACAGCGTCAGACCATAGAGTCTATGTCCCACATTTTAAACGGTTGTAATGTTTACCAAGGACTATACATAGCTAGGCATGACAGGATTGTTGACATTATCACCAAAGATGTGTCACCCATGTTTTATTCCTCTGTTTTGTTCTACAAACATTCATGTGTAAAACCAGAAATGTTTCAATGCAATGACCCCCATGTATTTAAAGGTATAACAGCAAATACACTGGATGTCATTGTGATTGATGAGAATAGCAGAGAGGTTTTCCTATGGGAAGTTGGTTGCACTTTTGACTCAAGTTTAGAGGAAGCTTTCCTTACTAAACAAGTTAAATACCAACCATTAGTGCAAGCTATTATACATTTAGGCTATAAATGCCAGCTCATCGTTTTTATTTTCGGCAGCCTAGGTCATGTCCACAGGCTGGTAGTCAGAGGCTTGAGAATTATGAGGTTGTCCAAATGTAAAGCAAAGCAGCTTGCAACATATTGCTCAATCTCCTCCATTATAGGCAGCCGAGCTATTTGGAGGAGGAGGTGTTTTCTGTCCCCATAGATTTTCTCTGTCTGTTATCAGACTGTGTTCAACCAACGTTGATTGAATAAGCCCATGTGTACGTATTGTCTATTCTGTGCATGTTTGACTTAAGTACTTTAACATGTTGTTTCGAGGATGTAGGGCATCAAAAGCAACTGAAAATATTTGTGCCCTTGCAATGTATTTTATAAATGCGGACACAAATAAAGATATTGAAATGTGTGTATGTGTCCTTATTAGCATTCCCCTGGCTGCCAGCCAGTGTCGTCAGCCAGAGAGAGAGAGAGCAAGAGAGAGATAGTGGTAGAGAGAGAGACAAATTACTCAGGCTGGGTGTAACAATAAGCAGCCCGAGGGGAGAGCGAGGGGTATTGATCAAAGCTTTGCTGGAGTTGAGAGAGCCAATCACATCAAGGTGTGACAGCGTGACATCACTCCTGACTGAGGAGCAGGAGGGCATGCTTTAGATTCCTCTCAACATCATTTACATAATGCTCCATAGCCGTCTAAGCCAAGAGACGAATTAAAGAGCTTCTACACATGGCCTGAAGCTCTGCAGAAACAGGATTTGAATGTTGGGGGAACTCTAAAAGACAAGGAAAAACTCCTTCATAATTATGGAAAAAGCCTTTGGAAGGGACCTGGAAGGAGGTCTCACTCTCTGCGTTATTTAGGAGTGCTATGGTATGGCGACACATTAGTGCCATAATTCACTAATGTGATAAAAGATGCATTCGGGCGTATTATATTATTCCACACGCGTAGATATTAACTGCGAGCGCACAAATGATCTCTGCACGCGCAAAACAGCCTCTCGCGCGCGCAAATTACCTCAGCGCGTGCAAAACCTCTCGCGAAAGATGTTTTTACACTCTCGCTCAAATTTAATTTTGCCACTATGGGGGAGGGAACCAAGGCAGGGCGGGCTTTCCTATGATTGGCCGTTTCTGAAGCGCGATATTTGATTGACAGCCCTCAGCCCTCCTCTCATTCAATTCTGAATTGTACAGTAAATGGCTGAAACGATAGTTACGTATTGTAACTCTAGATTCTATGAGTATAGGCGCAGCCTTTTAAGGCTATTGCTATTGGGTTATCCCTAGGCGTGAGCCGTAGCACTGAAAAATGTGTAATCCCCGCCCGCCAACAGTGTGGGCCTCAATCACGTCCGCGTGCGGCATGCCTCAACAACGTCCGCATTTCGCACATATAGTCGGGCGCCGGCGGACGTTCTGCTCCCTATAAACAGCTTTTCTTCAGCTATTTAAAGGACAATGAGGCTATTTAAAGGACAACACAAGAAGCCAATACTGTCTAAGAAAGAAAGAGAAAAACATTAGCAAAGCAAGGTAAATCATGCCTTGAGTAGCCTATACAGCATTACAGAGACTTCAAGCTAACCTAACGTAGTATATGCTCTGCCAATAAGATCGGCTACTTTCGGATAACTACATTGTCACGTTCCCCGGGGCTCAGAACAATTGCAGCCAATGTGTTAGTAAAAAAAATCAAACACTTACTCTATGCTCAGACATCTGTTTCTCCCGGCGGGCCTTGGCTGGCGTTTCCAGTTCACTTTCTGGGTCCGGAAATATGTATCCAATACCCAACTGTTCAGATGAGGCGTAAAGCCTGGGTGAGAGGTTACACACATGGCCCCGTCCTCGCCAGATTCAGCAATTAATTCTAGAAGAAACTTGCATCGCTGAAATTCGGTGCAGCACAGGTTGCTGTCCATAGGCGACGGAGTAGTACTCGGCCCTTCTAGCAGGCAAGAAAAGTTTTGCTGAGATGACGTCAAACGCGTCATTTTAGCTCAGGAAAGCTAGGCTAAGGGAAGACTGGGTTAGACTGAGGGAAAAAAACCTTTTTTTTAATATATTACTATAATGATTTTATAATGATAGAACGCCGGTTCTGAATCTGTGAAGTATCCCTTTAATTCAATTAATCTGAAAAATAATGACGGTAAGCTAATTAAGAAACAAGTAGCCTAACCTCTTAACCAGTATAATATAGTAAAGGTATTACATCCTCCAGATTGAAGCTGAAATCTTGCTCCAAAATCAAAGACATCTCACAGCTGGACTATGGTCATCGACCTCATGATGTGTGAGTTCTAGAGTTCTTATTACAAGGACTCGTCATGTGCTAAGACTGTCACCGGAAAACGGTGACATCAAAATAAGAGCAATGGAGTTTAGGACGAGGTCGAGAGTCATAATGTTAAAGCAGCAATCAGACATTTCGGCTCACCACACTGTTTGGATTCAATTGTGTTTTGATTGAGTCTCATGGTTCTCATGCATTTGTTTGGTTACTATTACCATAGAGAAATATACATGAAACTCAATCATGACCAAAGTGGGGCCAGCAAATTGCTGTTGGTAACTTATAATAAATGCATCTATCGTAAGATACTAGATGTGATAATATGAAGAACTCAACCTGGAGATAGTTTTGTTCCAAACCTTAAAAAACGATCAGAGTTACTAGATGTGGTGTTGATAATATGAATAACTCTGCCTAGAGAAAGTTGTGTTCTAAACATAACAAATCTATTAGATACTAGATGTGGTGTTGAAATTATGAGCTACTCTACCTGGAGATACTAGTTGTATTAGGGTGTGTGTAAAGGGCCAATTAACAAACAAACATGCATGCCAACATGCACTCCTCTGCTAACTAGCCAGCCAATCTTTACATTGCAATCAAATGTAATGCAACTTGATGTTTCTCTCACACAAACATCAGGTACGATGCTTATAATTAACACAGTAAGTTAAATAAATGGATCTTATCGAAACACTTAGTCGTCCGGATCAGAATCAATATCATCTGTGATTAATTATTAGATGTCCCATGGTCGCTGCCAAGGTCATGCTCTGTCCAACAGCCCCTATGTACAAGAACAACTGAAGCAGTGCACGCACACATACCCACATACACACCTTCCCATCCCCCCCACACCGATTCAGGTCATCCTTTGATCCAGCGTGGGAATTTAAAAGCAGTAGAGTACACAGCGTTCAGTCAGGGCTTTCTTCAATAATTCACAATGCCTGACGAGTGACGGGCTACAGCGTTTACCTCAGTGAGCGTTAGAACCGTTTTCACATCTCAACACCACGTGACCCTGCAGGTAACAGCTGGTAGCAGGTAGGAGGTAGGAAGAGGGTTTGATCTTTTTGAAGCTGCCAGGGATGCAAACACATGTATGACAAAAAAAGAGAGAGCTACCCGAAGTCGGAAAAAATATGACGGCATGATATCCTATTATCATGAGAAGGCCTATGCTATATGCTATATGCCAAGAAAGATAAAAAATATATTAAAAAATATATATTCGGTTAAAGTGCCTTTTTAAACTAAGTTAATTTATTATCACACACACACACACACACACACACAAACAAACACACACCTCTGCATTGGATATGTGATCACAGGTACAGGTACTGGCAGTATAGGCCTGGCACTGTCCCTGATCTTATCTGCTGCTTAGGGGGTTTCTGGAAGAGGGTTTCGGAGAAGCTATGCAACACTTTGTGTAGTTATTGTTGTTGTCACTTTCCTCCGATGAATGTCTGCCTTACAGTGTGCATACAGGGCATGTACACCCCTGCTGGCATAATTAATTTCTTTAATGCAGTGTGTGCATTTAGCACATCCTCTCTCACATCCTCATCCTCAGACAGTGGAAAGTTATGCTTCACTGTATTCACCTCAGTCGTGGCTTCTAATTTTAGCCATGACCACTTCCAACTGCACTTGCACCCTGCGTCCTGCTGCACAATAAGTGCATCCTTCTCCAATATTTCCCACCACTATCCTCTGGCCGGGTCGGGCCGGGCCTTTGATCGAGCATTTTTATTTTTATCATTGGTTTATTGGCCTAATCTGAGGAGAAATCCATGCCATAAACAGAAATATTATAGGCCTTTATTACACAGGTCTTCTCAATGCCGTGGAACACTCCGTTCACTTTGGTAGCTAGTCCGGTGACTTGTTAACCCCAGTGTCTTCTGTTGCTAAGCGACGTCACGGTCTTTGCGGACAATTTATTATTGCTCTGCTGATCAACACTACGAATAATAATAATAATAATACATTTAATTTAGAGGCGCCTTTCAAGCCACCCAAGGTCACTTTACAGAGCATAAAGTCATCATAAATCTTTTAAAAACAAGACATTGTGAAAAAATTATGAATGAATGCTGGTAACGAATAAATTGTAAAAAGGCGCACCATGTAAAGTTATTTTTTTAGTATTTAGTAGAAATGACAAAACGGGAGGGCGGCGGGAGATGGATCAGAAAACGGGAGAAACCCGGGAAAAACGGGAGAGTTGGCAGCTCTGGTTCTATACATTATCCCTTACATATGTATTTAGCTGTGTAGGCCTAGTAACAAATGTGTACAAAGTTACATATGTGTTAAAATAAATGTCGGGGTGAAATCGGGCTAGGGCTCATAATTACAGTTAATGTGTCAGGACAGAACGTGCAGCGGGTCGGGGTCGGGCTTGATTTTCTGAGCCCGATCTAAGCTCTACCGTGCGCATGCGCATCCAATATTTCGACGCGACGGCAAGGGCTGTGATTGGTCCCATAACAAAATCATTTCCGGAATCACTTTTCTTTACTTCGAAGGCACGGGGGGTCTCAGTCAGTCAGATTACGGAATATTGACACCTGTACGCGCGCACCGATCGACGCACCCCCCCCCCCCCCCCCAAAAAAAAACTCTTCGGATCTGCACGAACCACACAGGTCCCCAAAATGTATGATAAAAAAGCGACTCGCGCCAAAAAGCGCGCCGTTTGCATGTCTGAGCTGCGCTATGAAACAGGCGCTCCAAGGAGGTACAAGCTGCGTGTGTATTATGTATGTCGTATCTGACTATTTCAATATACATCTGTTAACTTACTGTCAACCTTTTTAGATCTTCAATCCATTAACCTCAGAGAAAAGATGGGTAGTTCAAGTATTTATTGCGGTCCGCGTCGTGTTCTGAAAGCTCATTGTCACACTCAATTGATCTAATCATTAATGTATGATCTTCACTTCTAGGTTACAAATGTGTAATATGTAATAATGACAAGAAAGGCATTCACTGGCAGACAGGCAGATGGGAGGACAGAGAGGCAGACTGGTATATTCACAAATTCCAGCTCAGCTGAGAAAGGTTTCGTGAGAATACTTAAATTCCCAGAGTAGCTGACAAAAGTCTCAGATCAGAATGGTTCTTACCTTGACTGTGAATGTTGGTCAAATCTTTGGGGTCGTATTAAAGCACTAGAACCTGAGAGGAAACTTAAACGATGGAAGTGAAAACAAGGTGCTTCTCAGGCACAAACAACCCAAGAATTTTTTTTATGACATTATAAATAATTCAGACATTATACTACGGTTACGTACTCACGGCCAACGGTTTCTGAACAGTGACGTATAACGGTATACAACAAATAATTTCCTCATGAAGAGGAACTAAAATGCGCTGACAGCATGTTGTTGCACAAATTCTCACACTTCGCCCTCCCCTTCTTCCTCCCAACATCGCTACAGGTGGTTCCAGCGACTGAAGGCCACACCGATAGAAATGCAGGATTTCTTTTCTTCAGCACTTATTTTTTTGTTTTGGTTGATTTAATGATGTAATGATGAAATCAGAGCACAAACACAAAAAGGTTACAAAGCAAATTTTTATTTGTTTCTGTAATACAGTAAAATGTTCAGCTGAACTGATCGCTAAAAAGAAATTTGTAGGCCCACAAAAAAATAAAATACAAATAAAAGATGCACTGAAACAGATGTACATGTAAATCAGTCTGCATCCCACCCCGATCCTGATCAGGCCAGAGGAGCTCATCTACAACACATTAGAGCTCCTCTGAGGCCTCTTTTATGCTCTCACACATGATTGAAGTGATTTGCCAGTAGAGTTTGAACAAGAGAGAACTGAGTTGGACTAATCGGTAATTAGGTGTTGAGTTTGGAATGCCAGTGTTTTCCCAGGTGAACCAAGGATGCTAAATGATGATATTTGTGCTTAGAGTTCAGTAAACATGTGATTTAGAATTTCTATGCGAGTGAAAACAATGGAATTGTTCTGAGAGTCCAGCAGTATTCTTCTTGTTGTTGACACATTTTCAGAATTGTGTGCATGGTTCCATTTTTTTTGTGTATACAATGGGGATAAGGTGTAATGATATGTTATATTATATTCAGTAGCATGAATGGCCCAACCTCTTTGTCTCGCAAATCAGCGACTCCACCACAGCTGAAACGAATTTGTCTTCTGCCAGAGAAGAAGGGAATCGGTTTCAAATGAAAGGTGTACTGTGGACGTAGACTGAAATTGGGGCCAGCAGACAGAGTTCCTGCTCCAGGGAATGACCTTGGCAGCCACATAGCCTTTGAATAGGTGCTCTGTGGTCCACCTGCTGTTTATGGGACCACAGCTTCTTTCTATCACTTTATTCATTAATTTTTACAAACGTTCGATAATATCAGACAATAAATATTCTTTGAATAAGACGGTCGACCAACAGACGGAGAGAGATTATTTATTTTTTGTATTCTAGCTTTACATTTTCATGCTTTACTATGCCAACATTTTAAATTTTCAAACAGCTTTGGCAATGTAAATGTTTATTTTGCCAATTAAGCACTTTTGATTTGAATTGAGAGAATAGATTGATGGGAGAGTGAGCAAGGAAGAGGGAGTGTGAGAGAAAGAAGGTGACAGAGAGAGAAAGAGAAAGAAAGAGAGAGAGAGGGAGAGAGAGATAGATAGAGAAAGAGACAGTGAGGGAGAGAGATAGACAAAGGGAAATAGAAATAGAGAGGAGAAGAAGAGAAATAGAAAGAGAGAGAGAGAGAGAGAGAGAGAGAGAGAGAGAGAGAGAGAGAGAGAGAGAGAGAGTAAGTGAGAGGGAGAAAGTGAGAGAGAGAGAGCGAGAGAGAGGGAGACGGAGAGAGAGATGGAAAGATTATGACACAGCAGTTGGTAAGACAAAACATTAACGTTGCTAATTATAAAAAAACAGACGGAGGAGATAGACAGACAGACAGATAGACAGACAGACAGACAGACAGACAGACAGACAGACAGAGGATCATGTTTAGACCATGACACTGCTGAAAATAAGTACAAGATGACACCCTGATCACAACCACACAGATAGGCAGACAGACAGACAGACAGCCAGACAGTCAAACATACATGCAGGAAGATAGGTAGAAGATAGACAACCAGACAGACAGATAGGCAGACATACATACAGGCGGACAGGCAGTCAGGTAGGCAGACAGACCAAAACACACTGCAGGTAAGTGAGCGCGCTGGACTGGTGGGAATACTAACTAACAGGTTGTCAGCAGGAATACTAACTAACAGGTTGTCAGAGAGGTGATGAATGTACAGAGACAGTGGTGTCGTGTTTCTCTCATAGAGCGATTAATAGGACGAGACTGTCAGCCAACAGATCTCCCACTCACGAGAAGAGGAGCTCGGGACAAAGACCTCCTGAACACCCATTATTCTGGGCTCGCTCCCTGGTCATTAGCTCCTAGATGGAACCGTTGTGGCAGAGGCGATGGGAAACCTCCCAGTGGCACAAGACTATTGCCTAAAACTACGTCATATGCAAATACTGCCTCGTTTGGGATGTTTAAAATCATATGTTGATTATTACCAATACAAATCAAACCGTTTTGAGAAATCATGTCTAGCATTGTCTAGCTTACATTGACCTTCTCTCTCTTCTTTGGACCCTTCCCTTCTCTCTCTTCCCCCGCCTTCATCCCTGTCCTCACCCTCTCACCCCTCTCTCCTCACCTCACCCCACCCCGCTCTCTCCTCTGTCCTCGCCCTCTCACCACCTCTCTCCCCTGTCCTCACCCCCTCTCTCCCCTGTCCTAACCCTCTCACCCCGTCCTCACCCTCTCACCACCTCTCTCCCCTGTCCTCACCCTCTCACCCCACTCCTCTCTCCTCACCCCCGCTCTCTCCTCTGTCCACACCCTCTCACCACCTCTCTCCCCCCTGTCCTCTCCCCTGTCCTCACCCTCTCACCCCCTTTCTCTGCTCTGTCCTCACCCTGTAGTATAAACCACAACCTGTCCACCTAGATTCATTCCGTGATGTCATACTGTATTGGATCAATCTGATGTATTGATCCCCGGAGAGGTGTGAATTCTAGTCTCATTTGTAGGGGGAATATTAACCAATCATTAATCCACACCAGCCTATTAACCCATCAATATTCAGTGGCACAATTTAAAAGCCAGTTTCTGATGGCCGCTGCTCACCCCTGACCTATGGGTCATGTAGCGACGCATGTGTCAAAGGAGGAGCGCAATCGCAGGTAGTTGGTTGACTGAACACCTACAACAGGTTGTATTAAGAACGTGTCGTTTAAGAGGCTATGTTTCTCTGAATAATGTCTTTATATCTCCGTCCCTGCTGATTCGTTATATTTTTTCAACAAAGTAGCATCCAGTCCGGCATTTGTTGGTTTATCAAAATCAACACTACACGTAAGATCAGCTCATGATTTCAAAATTCACATTCAACAATTAAAAAAACATCGTTCCGATTGGAAGATTGCATTTCATTGCTCCTGTTTTCTTTCAATTGTGTAAAATCATACGACTCTACAAAATCGTATGTTTGAAGTAAGTAACTTTGTTTTTAAAGGATTTTCTAAGAACAATATAAACCTATTCTCTTTTTAAGCTTGCATAATAAAACCCACGGTAAAGTCACGCGCCACACCTAGCCACCCCCCGTCCGTAGACGCAGAAAGCGCTCACAAAGTGTTAAGTGACACACCCCACGTTCAAACTGGTGACTGTGGGCCGGATCCACCAGAAAGACGGTCTATGGCAAGCCGAATTGTCATTTATTAACTAAGTTTGACTATCCGGAATTTACATTGCAGATATCTGCAATTCAGTTTCGCCTAGTCAAAACTAACATTTCGGATATCCGCAACTACATTCCTCCTATCCGCAATTGTCATTTCAGATATCCACAAAGACATTCCTCCTAGGCGAAATTGCGTCATTTTCGCCATTCATGTCTATGGGGTTTCTCATTGCGGATATCTACAATTCAGTTGCGGATATCCACTTTGTGAATTACGGATATCTGCAACTGAATTGTAGATATCTGTAATTCCAGTTTGAGATATCTACAATTTGATTCTGACTAGTCATAATTCCAGTTCAAGATATCTTTAATTCACCTCAATTCAAGATATCTACATGTCCCTTTTCAGATATCTTAAATTAAGTTTTGACTAGGCGAAATGAAGTTGTAGATATCTCTAACTGGAGTTACGACTAGTCAAAATGACGTTGTAGATATCTCTAACTGGAGTTACGACTAGTCAAAATGACGTTGTAGATATCTATTATCAAGTTATAGATATCTTGAAAGGAATTTTGATTAGAGATATCTACAATTGTAGATATCTTTAACTTTCATTCTGCCTAGGCGAAACTGAATTATAGATATCTTGAATTCGAGTTTTGACTAGGCGAAATGACGTTTCAGATATCTGTAATGACGTTTCAGATATCTGTAATGACAAATTATAGGACCGTTTACTTTAAGCGGGAGCGGAGCAGCTCCTTGTTCAATCATCATTCACACAATTCACTGATTACATCGCTCCATATTTTCTCGTGATCTTTTCGATCACAGCCAACGCCATGACTGCTCCTTTCTTATTCCATTCGGAAATGAACCCACTTCTTCTTTGATTATGGCGGCAAGGGGAAATTACGTATTTCTGGATATCTAAAACGTAATGCCCAACACTCAAATGACGTTTGAGATATCTTTAACTTTCATTCTGCCTAGGCGAAACTGAATTACAGATATCTGCAATTGTCATTTAAGATGTGTGACGAGTTGAATGTCGTTTTCCGTGAAGTCATTGCAGATATCTGTAATTCAGTTTCGCCTAGTCAAAACTGAATTACAGATATCTCTAACAGTCGTTTCGACTAGTCAAAACTACATTACAGATATCTCTAACTGTCGTTTCGACTAGTCACAACTACATTACAGATATCTTGAATGAAGTTGTTGATATCTACAATGTAAATTCCGGATAGTCAAACTTAGTTAATAAATGACAATTCGGCTTGCCATAGACGGTCACCTCTCACTCTCTCTCCTTCTTCCCATTTATAAATTGCAACCGGGCAGAGCGGCGTGCGCAGCGTGCAGACGGGGCTAACAGTGAGCGGGACCCGGGACGTGCACGGGTAGCGGTCTCGTGCCGAGGGGTCTCGCCAATGTGAGAGTAGGAGGGGGGGGGGGGGGGGGGGGGGGGGGGGGGGGCGTCAGACGGGAGCGCTCCGGAAAATCCTTACTTGGTGTTTAACTGGGAGAGGAGCGGCCACGACGCCCGGGATATGAGTGGATACATTCTTCAAGTACAAATAGGTCAACCCTGGGATTACATTGATGGGCACGTGGTGGATATCTGGATCTGTTTGAAAACAGAAACCCTTGTTTTCCTCTGCGTTTTCCCCAAAGGGCCATTTCGTCCGGTCTCTGTCCCCTGCTCCGCTTGGAATATGGGCACATTGAACGCGTTTTCCCCGCTTTTTGTGAAATGGCTTGATCGTTTTTACCGTTTGAAATGAAAAGCGGCACTTTGATTCCGAATTGTGCATGTGCGCGACGTGTGCTCATCCTCGCCCAGCCCGTCGTCTGCTTTGGAAAAAAAACGCGCAAGTTTCCCGCCAACGGGAGCTGTTCGGAGCGACGGACCGCGCGGAGTTTCAGTGTTTTAAGCTCGTGGAGCGAACATGGCGAGCGGCCCAGGAGCTCGCTTGTGGTTCCCGCTGCTGTGCGCGCTGGCGCTCGAGCTGCTGGCCCCTTACGCCTCGCACCCGCAGCCGTGCCAAGTGCTGAGGCGGATCGGCCACACGGTGCGGGTCGGGGCGCTGCACCTGCAGCCGCGCCTACTGTCCGCCGCCGGGAACGAGGACCGGGACGGGGACGCGACAACAGGTGGAGACGCGAGGGCATCAGAGGGAGAACGACGGGAGTTTGAGAAGAGTGCGAGAACCAGCGCCGGTGCACCGGCCGGCTACGGGAGCATCCGAACCCGAGGTGGCACCGGCCAGAGGGGGGCTAGGAATAAGAACCTCGCACGGCAGCGCGAGGGGAACGCCTCAAAGGAGAACCGCGTGTTCGCGCCTCGGGATTCGGTTCTGCTCGCGGCCGAGGCCCTGAACCGGGACGGGGTGCTGCCCTACAACCTGACCCTGGAGCTCGTGATGGCGGTGGGCTCGGGCCTCGGGGAACTACCCGCCTTTTCGTACGCCTCCCAGGGCACCGGGGACGGCGAGGACCCGCTGTCCTTCCTGGAGAGCGTGTGCCACACGGTGGTGGTGCAGGGGGTGTCCGCCATGCTTGCCTTCCCGCGCAATCGGGACGAACTGGTCAAGCTTGAGTTCGTGTCGGTGGCGCTTCAGGTGCCCGTGGTCAGCGTGGTGCAGCACGAGTTCCCGCGCAACAGTGAGGTACGTGGCGGGAGTTTAAAGTTACTGCGACGATGTGAAGTGATTCCCACTAGTGACTTGTTGTTCCAGTAATGCTCATGCATATGTTGGTTTACTGTGGCGTCGAAGGCACGTAACGTTGTTCTGAAAATCGGCTCTCATGACGTTACGTAAGAAGTTCGGGTAATACAACGAACGAAATCAGCACCACGCTCACAGGCATGCGCACAAACGCGCGCGCGCGCAAACACACACACACACACACACACACACACACACACACACACACACACACACACACACACACACACACACACACACACACAGTGGCGATTTTAGCCTGAAATTTCTGGTGGGGCAAATTTATATGACGTCATATTACGTCAGAAAAATAGAGGTAGCTGATTATTATAACAGTAGGCCTACGTATATAGACCAGTCAGGTATACTATGGGCTGCATTTTGAGTGCCAGCAGGGAGCAGACATCCTATTTAAATACATTTCACATGCTTTAGCGCTCAGTACGACACAAAGATGTTGCCTATAATAATAATAATAATAATAATATTGCATTATATTTTAAACGCAAACGTTCCAAAGAATCTCAGAGCGCCAACATGGTACGCACTATAATATAGTGCAACGACCTCGCCGGTGACATAATCATGTCGAGTCATTAGTAGTTGAAGGTAGTTTTAATGAACCAAAAACCAGGTTACTGAAACCCGTAACGTTGTAACAACATTGTCAACATTGTCACCAACAGCTGAAAACCGGACCAAAACAAACCCCGGTTACCCCGGCAACCCCCAACACGGTCTCACTCGCGTGCAGGCCCCCACCCGTATTCTACGTAATTCTACATTACGTAGAATACGTAGATTACGCAGTTAACGTCTAGGGGCACATTTGAAATTGCCCCTAGCCTCAATGTTAACTTTGGCCGGTGTGGTTCGCGCTCATTGGTGTTTCTATGGTAACGGTGGGGCCGCGTGGGTCTTTGCCCCTCCGGAAACAGGAAACGTAAATATAGACAACGTTCATTCAAGCAAGCACACAGGCAGTAGAACACACGAATCAAATTACTCCAAAACAAGGCTATAATGCTTGTGAGTCAAGTTTATTCACACAAATGTGTACGCTACTTTGTATATAAAAAAATATATATAGTTTGCCACGAAGTAGGAATGGATTGCGCCTTCTGCTCAACAGCGCCATCTCGTGGGTCTGGTGGGGCACTGCCCCACCTGCCCCTAATGTAGAAACGCCACTGCACACACACACACACACACACACACGCACACACACACTAGACACACAAACACAAACACAAACACAAACACCGGGGCTTACGAACGTTGATTTTGCGATTTATATATTGTAGGCTACAAACATACAGACTAATTCCTTTTGATTAAAATATTTTAAGCGTATGCGCATGAATGGATAGATCGTTTACTTTTTATTTGCAAATTTCATTTCTGTAAAAAGGCAAGCACACGGACCTGGATATGTCATCTGGAGTAGTTTGCACATGACACATGACCAATACTAACACACAGGCATCATGTCTACAGGGACCTTTAAAAGATAGATGGCAGATGTAACAGATGTAACACACATGCAAACATTGACTCACTGATACATACACACTGACACACAGTGAAACACACACACACATACACACCAATGCACTCACACACACACACACACACACACACACACACACACACACACACACACACACACACACACACACACACACACACACACACACACACACACACAACACAATTTGATCACTTAGACAAACACAAATGTGTGTATGCACACACAGAAAGATACACACACAGATAGATACAAACAAACAAATAAAACAGACACACAAACACACACGCACACGCACACACACACACACACACACACACACACACACATCCTAACATCATTAGTTAGCTTGAAGGCTTCTGGGACACCTGCCACCTACAGAGCTACCATGATGTGTGACCCTGTGTGTGTGCGTGTGTGTGTGTGTGTGTGTGTGTGTGTGTGTGTGCGTGCGTGCGTGTGTGCGTACGTGTGTGAATGTACGTGTTTGTTGGGGGAGTGACAGAGAGCCTGTATGAGTGTGTGTAACACAGGGATATCTTATTTTCCTCTCTGTTAAATATGACTTGCAATCAGCAAGCAGACAGACAAACAGCCTGGCAGACAGTCAAACATGCATGCTGACACAAAGGCTGGCAGACAGACAGACATACATACTGACAGACAGACAGACAAACTGACACAAAGGCAGGCAGACAGACACAAAGAGAGGCAGGCAGACCCACAGACAGCCAAGGCAGACAGACAGGAAACAGACGGACAGTGATAGATTGATGGAAAGCATAACGGTTGGATCTTTCCCTCAAAGCCTCATCTTAAAGGTCCCATAACATGCCACCAGGTGTTGGTGATTAGCCGTTACAAGCCGTTTCTGAAATCAGCCCCTTATGACATCACAGGTGGGCGTGTCCACCTAGATGAATGACAGATAGATGAGCACCGTTTGCTACAGTCCACTGGGTAGGCTGGTAGACTGATCTATCCAGCACACATCTAGTGGGACATGCCCACCTGTGATGTCATAAGGTGCAGATTTCCAAAACGGCCTGTAACGGCTAATCCCCAACACCTGGTGGCATGTTATGGGACCTTTGAGAAAACGATAACCAAACTACAAACCACGGCCTGGAGCTGGTTGCCTGCGCTGGCGGGAGAACCGCTCCGTGGCTCTCATCCCCGGACCACCAAAATACAAAGTACATGGTGTAATATAACTAATATATATATATATATATATATATATATATATATATATATATATATACATTTATATATATATATATATATATATGTATATATATATATATATATATATATATATATACATATATACATATATATATACATATATACATATATATATACATACATATATATATATATATATATACATATATATATATATATATATATATATATATATATATATATATATATATATATATATATATATATATATATATATATATATATATGTATACATCTAAAAATGAATATATATTTGTATTTATATTTGGAATAAAATAAAACATTATCTTGCAAAATGATTATCCTGCGACGCATTTAAAATGTCAGTGGAGAGAGATCCCATTAAGGGGAGCATTATTTTGAATCCAGAACAGATCAGAGAGCAGTGGTTTGGCTGCTCAGGAGGCATCCCAGGTACATCCTGATCACAAGGACCTGCACATACATATCATTTAGATATCATTTACACATTTATTGGTAGTACTTTGTAGTCTTATTTACATTTGTATCTATCATACTCTCCACTTCCAGCCAGACTGTTCTAGTTCTCTCCCCTGCGTTTGTGTTTGTGTGCGTGCGTGCGTGCATGCTGTGTGTGTATGTGTGTGCGTGCGTGCGTGCATGCATGTGTGTGTGTGTGTGCGTTTGGTCGTGGCCAAGCCTCCAGCTTTCTAGTACATGTCATCCCCTCAACCTGCTCGGTCTACATCATCTCATCACCACCTTGCATTATTTAAACCCGGCCCCACATCATGTCAACGGCAGATTGTTTGTTGCCTTTCGATGTCAGTCCCTCTTTTGGCCGCTGAGCCACGTTTATTACTGAGAAGTGTTTGAGTCTGAACGCGTTATCTTTAGTTAATTGGTGCTACTTGCCGGTCTGCCTCTCTGGTCACCCGTTTGCGCTGGTGTCCTGGCCTGCTGTATTCCCTCCTCCATCATTAAAACGCTTCCCTTCACACACGTGTCTCAACTTTGTTTCCTGTGCTTGGCTTCTTTGGCTCTGACCGTAAGAGTATATCCATAATTCCTATGAATTTCCTTATGAAGGTACTTTGCTGTGTCACTCTCATTTCCGGTGTCAGTCATATCGATATCTTGGATGTCTTCGTACATCTATATCTTCGTACATCTTCTTATCGTTACTTAGAGTTTGGCACTCATCCTCATCGGTCATCACAGAGCCAAAGAGCTGTCTGCTATGACAGAGTAATCTCATCGGTACCAGAGAGTTCACACTCACATGTGTAGTCATCACAGAAAGGTTTCAATCTGTCTTCACCTGATGGGGATGAATACAAAGATACCACGTGTTGCTGTGATAGGACAGTAGATGGAATCGCTACAGTTGTCTCGGACCAGAACAGGCCTTGTCTTTAGAAGCAGACAGCACTTTATTCTGCCCTATCGATCTCACTCTGTTGTTGCTTCCCCAGGACTTTTTGGTCAAAAATAAAATAGCAATTAGCAAATTAGTGTTTGGGCAATTAACATATTTATAGTCCAATGTGATTCATTACACAACTTAGCTAATTGGCCCTTGTTTGAAAAGATCAAGGATCAATTTAACAGTATTGATATCCAGGTGAGTTTGTGAGTGTGTGTGTGTGTGTGTGTGTGTGTGTGTGTGTGTGTGTGTGTGTGTGTGTGTGTGTGTGTGTGTGTGTGTGTGTGTGTGTGTGTGTGTGTGTGTGTGTGTGTGAGAGGAGAGAAAGAGACAGAGAGATAGAGAGAGGGCAAGAGAAAGAGGGGGACATAGAAATAGGGAGCCAGAGAGAGAGAGAGAGAGAGAGGGCAGGACAGGGTTTTATATGACTATAAGACCTTGAGTATCGGAAGACATGCTCATTGCTGCATGATTGACTGAAAGCTGGGTTTCACTTTGGTTGATTGCTCCTTTATGCTGCTGTGCTATTATTTGTTAAAGCCCTGTCTGTGTATGCCTGTCTGACTCTTCAGTCTGCCTTCATGTCTCTGTCAGCCTGTCATTCATGATCTCATATTGTTAATAAATATGTATTCCTGATTAGGGCCCGACCGATATTGATTTTTGAGTGCCGATGCCGATGCCGATTATTTTCAGAGAAAAAAATTACGATTACGATTTAATCGGCCGATTAAAAAAAAAAAAAAAAAAAAAAAAAAAAAAACAGAAAACGTAGTTTTTGATACCTTAAATATACTTTAAACACTTTTGACGAATATGTGAATTGAATGCAGAATCTTTGAGTGTTTTAGAATACATTTACAGTCAAAAATTAGTGTAATGTAAAATGTAAAATAAATAACTAACTCCCAATGTGCTGCGCCCGTGAGCAGTGACTAACACGTGCGTGCTGAGCAGTATGGTCTCACCGTTAGAGTCTACAGTATAACAAATTAACATGGCCTGGGACCTAAAGAAAAACAGGCACAACATGCTCAAACAACGCGCCTTGTGTACATTGGTGAGGTGAGCGCGCAGCTGCCTGAGCGAGCGTGCTTTCATGTTGTACGGTAAAATTCAATCTCCTCTTTTTTACTCCAGCTAAAGTTGTTAGTTAGCAAGGCGAGTAGGAGCGCAATCTGCAGGATACTAATCGCAATAACATTTATATAAAAAAAAAATATATAAAAAAAAAATCTGTTGTAATCGGCGTCTTTTTGGCCGATGCCGATTATTTTCAAAAAGGCTATAATCGGCCGATTAAATCGGCAGGCCGATAAATCGGTCGGGCCCTATTCCTGATGTCACCAAACCATGATTATGAAGTCATGATCATATTAACTTAACTATATAAAGCAAATTTTATGTAAAAAATGATGTACCAAGATGTCATCAAATTAACTAGATCATGATGAAGGCACGATGTCATCAAATGAACAAAATCATGAAGAGGTCACGATGTCCTCAAATTATCAATAGCAATACGAACAAACTGGCTGTTTGGTGTGTGTGTGTGAGAGAGTGACAGCGTGTCTGTGAGTGAGACAGTGGGTGTGTGTGGGAGCGTCATTGTGGTTCAGTTTGCCTGTATGTGTGTGTGTGTGTGTTTGGTGTGTGTGTGTGTGTGTGAGAGAGAGTGCAAGGGAGAATATGGGACTGTGCGTGAATGTGTCTTTGTGTGTATATTTGTGAGGGTGAGTCAGTGCATGTTTGTTCATGTGTGTGTGAACATGAGCCATGCATGATGAAGCTCCGATTGGCCACACTGTCCGCAGATAGGCAGCATTATATAAATGGGGTTTAGCATCAACCCAGTGGTCTACAAACCAGATTACCCTGCAACATGGCCTCCCCACCTCCTCCCCCACCTGTCCCATACATCCAGGGCGCAGCGCATGTCAGGGTGTTGATAATCATATTCATGAGAGCGGCCAGAGTCATTGGAGGCAGAAACCATTATGTTCTACAACCCGGGTTCAACAGGAACACACTGATCTTAGAGAAGGCTTTAAGTCTACAGGAGCGCTTTAAAAACAGATCCTCCTTCTCATTGTTCTCTCCTCACCTCCCTATCTCCCCTCACACCCTCTCTGATGTTTCATTGGCTATGTCTCTGAGGCTTGCTCTCTCTCCGTTCTCCATCACCTGTTATCCAACCCCAACCTCTTTCACAACCTTTGACTCAATCGTCTGCAACATCACCTCTCAAATCTTCTCCTTCTCCTCCTCCTCCCATTAGATCGTCAACCCTCTTCCCTGCTCCTTGTCCAGATAACTTCACCTCTAGCTATTCCTTTCCATTCCTCCCTCGGTTTCTTGACACCCTGAAATCCACCTGATTTTCATTTTCCCGTTTACCCCTATCAATGTCCCTTCAATCTTTCTCCCCTTCGATCTGTCTCTCGTTTTTTCCACTCTCTGGCCCCTATTTCAATCCCTCGCTCCTTCCTCCTCCCTCTTTCTCCCTTCCTACACCGCTCTCACTCCCCTCACCTCTTCACCTCTACATCTTCCCCTCCTCTACACCACACTTCCCCTCCCTTTGATGGCTCTCTCTCAAATCACCTCTGGCTTCTCTTTCTACAGCTAACCTCCCTCCCCTCACTGGTTCTCAGATCCTCTCTTCCTCCATCCCCCGGCACATTCCTCACCTGACCTCCCCAGCGCTGTACTGTTCCATCCCTTCGTCCATCAGACGCCTTCCCACAGTGAACCTGAGGAGCAGGTCGGGATTAGACATCTTCTTCTAGGATGTCCAAAGGCAGACTGAGAGTCACACACTATAATCAGTACTCTTTCCTGTCCCCCTCCCCTATCTCTGATCGACCCTTCCTCGGACCCCTTCCCAGAATCCTCTCCACCTCCAGGTGGCGATGCGGTCGGTGGAGGCGGCCCCTGCCCGGCTCCTGTACGCCCTGCTGATGAGGAATGGCTGGTGGGACCTTAGCGTCCTGCTCTGCCAGGAGGTGGACGTCTCCCAGTTCCTCCACCTTGTGAAGAACAACACACACTTCCATCTGGGGGCCTTCGTCAACCTCACCAACACACCTACATCCTCGTCCTCCTCTTCCTCCTCATCCCCATCCTCTTCGCCACCGTCGTCCTCGTGGTCGGGCGCAGGAGTCCCAGCGGCGGGCGGAGAGGTGCGGGCGGAGACCTCGTCTTCGCTGTCGTCCGGGCCTTCTTCGTCTTTCCCCTCTTTCTTCTCGGGAGCCTCATCTTCCTCGCCGTCCTCGCCGTCCAAGTGGGACCAGCAGCAGGGTGTGATGCGCCGCCTGGAGGCTCTGAGGGACCCCCTCTCCGCCTCCTCGACGGTCGCCGTGGTGACCTTTGGCTGCGAGATGCGGGAGGTGCGGCGGCTCTGGACGCTCGCCACCCGGATGATGCTGCCGGACTTCCACTGGGTGCTGGGGGACAGCCAGAACGTGGCCGAGCTGCGGACTGAGGGGCTGCCACTGGGCCTGCTGGCCCACGGGGGGATGGGTTCCCCCTCGCTGGACCACTACGTCCAGGACGCCCTGGAGCTGGTGGCCCGCGCCGTGGGGAGCGCCGCCCTGGAGAACCCCGCAATGGCCCTCATCCCCGGGACCACCAACTGTATGGACCTCCAGGGGAGGAACGGCAGCTCTGGAGCGTACCTGGCCAGGTGAGACGGCCACTCCCACACACACCTGTCTGGAGGCGCTGAGGCGCCAGCTCTCCTTTCTTCTATTTTTCCTCCAATCAAAGGCGTAGAGCTACACATTACTCACACACAATGCTACGGGCACCAATAGATGCACTCGGTTGCAGACACGTATATGTGCAAGCGCCCGTCCAGCGCTCTAATGGTACGGTATGTGCTGAAAGCGTCATGTGATGGATGGCATTAGGCTGCATGAGGCAGTGAAGCCCAGCTGGGTGCTTTGCATTCGTCCAGGGCACAGCCCGTGAACGATGATGGAGTGCAATCACACACCACTGGGTAACAATTAGACTTTGGCCTCCCCTGCCATGATCGTCTTATAATCCCCCAATCAGCCACATAGATAGCAACAACTTGCATTACAAGGCTTGTTAAGACAGCAAGAACATTCTTTGCTATAGATGGTATTTCCCATGCAGAGTGTATAAAGACGAGAAATGGAAATCATCCCCAGTAACATACTGTGAAAACAGATACATTTGATATTTATGGGTAGACTGCAGAAACAGGGTTTGAACCGAGAACACAGAGTATGATGTGGGGGAAGAGAAGAGTCTTATCCTGATGGGACCCCATAGTCTGGGAGCGTTGAGGCTGTTCTGCTGAGGACTTCTCGAGCAGCATTCAGAGCAGGAGGCTGTATCCTTCAGGAGTGGGGAGTGGACATTTTCATCTGGGAAAATTCATCTGAACTCCATAGCTGCTATGCAATTGCTTAGCGGTAAGACATTTTAATAGTACTCGCTGCGATGGAGTTCTTAAGATCGTTGTACGATATAAACACAAATAACAGAACATCTGGTGAGCTGGTATTTGGGTTAGCCTGACTGAGGAAACAAATTGATGTCTATTCTATCATATGGGTCCAGAAAACTAAATAAAAGGCCACTGCTACAGACCTCTAAAGCAGTATCAACATATTTCCATGTTGGACCATGAAAGCGCGTGGTGTGGTGTGCTGATATATTATTTGTATTACCTTAATTTTATTTGCACATAATGTGCTGAAACAATAATTTTATTTTAAACTCATTATTCATTTATCTTTAATACCCAACTAACTTGGACTTGAGACTAACATACATTAGTTGAATACCAAGGTGCTTTTTGTATTTATGAGTAACGATTAGAGCTGTAATTCAGGCCATGTAGAGGGGGGTAACTAAAGGAAAGGCTTTCAGTGTTTAGTGAG